>NC_087377.1:3662398-3904898 GCF_963675165.1 Halichondria panicea
TAAACGCAGGAGCACATTACAGAACCTCGGGAATCGCATCTCGTGCAAGTTTTCAAAGCATGACCTTATATGCAAAACCACTAAGTGGTCCGCGGGCGAGTGCTAATTGAGCTGACGGTGCACTTTTACCCAGCACAGGTCAATAAAAGTGAAAAGCTACAGCTAGCTAGCTATATATAGGCCTGGTAGTAAGCTCTCTCTTCTAAGAACCCCAGTAAGACTCCCTACCGCAAAAACAAAATGCCTATATAGTATGTGTTAGTCTATGTCTAGCAAACTTTCTCTGTACGGTCTGTAATTTATGTGCACAGTACTTACACACTTTTCTTATAAGGCAATGCGGCGTTTAGGAAAGCACACGAGATGCGATTTCCGAACCCATGCACAGTTAGACGCTCCTTCTGTAATGTGCTCCTGGTAAACGTGATTCAAAGAAATTGGTTTAAGAACATACCTCCATACCTCCCCTCCACTCACTCCCCACAGTCTTGAGATGGCTATATTATACATGCAGACAGCTGCATGACATTCACTTCAATTAAAATGCAAACCTTATTAGAGAAAACGTAAATCAACCACTTAGCTACAGTGTACACAGTGGGACCAATAGGCTCTCCCCCAGACATTTTTGTATTTGAGATTGATTCTGCATGGTGAATTTGAGAAGCTCTTAATGAACATTTTGAAGTGCACCTAGAATATTCGATTAGTTTATACCTTGGTTGACAGTAGCTCTAAGTCTTCATCTCCACCATATTCTATATCTACAGTAGCACTCTGATGAGGACCAGCAGTACATGGAAATAGCTACTGTGATGTTTGCATGTGGCACAATAAACATGACCATAAATGTACAATTAGGAGAATCCTGTGGGATGTTACAGTAATCCCACAGTAATATTCCTAATTCAATTAGCTTATCTCAAACTCAATTAGCTACATTCAAACAGGGCGCTCCTTCTTCAGTCCTAAATGAACAGTTTGTTATAAAATGAAAGCACCGCAGGTGATGATGCCTCGGTGGAGGTGCCAAAGGCTGAAAGCTACATAACATAAAGCTATATACTAAGCTAGCATTTATACACACAATAATTTTACTGCATGCAAAATCCAGGGAAACTCAAAGAGTGCGTAATGATCGACGATGATTGTAAACGTGATTCAAAGAAATTGGTTTAAGAACATACCTCCCCTCCACTCACTCCCCACAGTCTTGAGATGGCTATATTATACATGCAGACAGCTGCATGACATTCACTTCAATTAAAATGCAAACCTTATTAGAGAAAACGTAAGTCAACCACTTAGCTACAGTGTACACAGTGGGACCAATAGGCTCTCCCCCAGACATTTTTGTATTTGAGATTGATTCTGCATAGTGAATTTGAGAAGCTCTTAAGGAACATTTTGAAGTGCACCTAGAATATTCGATTAGTTTATACCTTGGTTGACAGTAGCTCTAAGTCTTCATCTCCACCATATTCTATATCTACAGTAGCACTCTGATGAGGACCAGCAGTACATGGAAATAGCTACTGTGATGTTTGCATGTGGCACAATAAACATGACCATAAATGTACAATTAGGAGAATCCTGTGGGATGTTACAGTAATCCCACAGTAATATTCCTAATTCAATTAGCTTATCTCAAACTCAATTAGCTACATTCAAACAGGGCGCTCCTTCTTCAGTCCTAAATGAACAGTTTGTTATAAAATGAAAGCACCGCAGGTGATGATGCCTCGGTGGAGGTGCCAAAGGCTGAAAGCTACATAACATAAAGCTATATACTAAGCTAGCATTTATACACACAATAATTTTACTGCATGCAAAATCCAGGGAAACTCAAAGAGTGCGTAATGATCGACGATGATTGTAAACGTGATTCAAAGAAATTGGTTTAAGAACATACCTCCCCTCCACTCACTCCCCACAGTCTTGAGATGGCTATATTATACATGCAGACAGCTGCATGACATTCACTTCAATTAAAATGCAAACCTTATTAGAGAAAACGTAAGTCAACCACTTAGCTACAGTGTACACAGTGGGACCAATAGGCTCTCCCCCAGACATTTTTGTATTTGAGATTGATTCTGCATAGTGAATTTGAGAAGCTCTTAAGGAACATTTTGAAGTGCACCTAGAATATTCGATTAGTTTATACCTTGGTTGACAGTAGCTCTAAGTCTTCATCTCCACCATATTCTATATCTACAGTAGCACTCTGATGAGGACCAGCAGTACATGGAAATAGCTACTGTGATGTTTGCATGTGGCACAATAAACATGACCATAAATGTACAATTAGGAGAATCCTGTGGGATGTTACAGTAATCCCACAGTAATATTCCTAATTCAATTAGCTTATCTCAAACTCAATTAGCTACATTCAAACAGGGCGCTCCTTCTTCAGTCCTAAATGAACAGTTTGTTATAAAATGAAAGCACCGCAGGTGATGATGCCTCGGTGGAGGTGCCAAAGGCTGAAAGCTACATAACATAAAGCTATATACTAAGCTAGCATTTATACACACAATAATTTTATTGCATGCAAAATCCAGGGAACTTGAAAGCTCTCAATGACTAATAATACCCATATCATCACACCCTCACACAATACACACCCTCCCACACACAGGCACTGGGCGTACTACTGTTCAAGCTGTGCTTCATGGATACTCCATTTGGTGACAACCTCTAGCCATAGTTACAGCATTCTCTCCCTACACACAAGACTTGCACAACTTGAGAGGTGAGACCACACCCACACCCACACGCACACACATGCACCCTCCACACACACCCACCCCCACACCCTTCACACACTACAAACACACACACACCTCACAGACTGGCAGTCCATTTCCTACGGATGACTTTGGTAGCTCTTCATTTGACGGACATTCCTCTACCCCGCCCACTCATAATACTGCTGACAATGCAAGACGAGATTTGTTTGGAGAGAGTCCAAAGGTTACAACGACAATGACAACTGTAGATCAATTTGGAGCAGTTCCTTTTAGCTGAATATTTTTCCGTGTGTTTAGTATTATTTTTGTTGTTTTGTGTGTAGTAGGATCACATGACTAGACTATATTGACTGTGTGCATAATAATTATGGATTTTTATGTTCAGTGCTCATAATTATAAGCAATTGCAATTTTTTAAAGAACAAAATAATAATAAATTAGTATAGGTAAAAATAATCTCAAGTTTTCGTATAATTATCTCTCCATGTACACACATTTCCTCCATAAAACATTATGACGGTGTCCAACCTCCTCTGTGTATTTAGTCGCTTTCGAAAAAGGGGCGGAACTGAGACAAAGAAAGCTCCGGTCTGTCTATACCTGGAGTCACCAACTACCCAGCCCAGAGTACCCAGCCAGGGGAGTTGATAGGATGGAGCGACGTAGGAAGGGGCTGAGCTTTTTGTTGTACAATGCATGAATAAGCTACAACAAATCCAAAATTGTTTCCATGACAACCAGATAATTAAGGTGGTGGGTTTGTGGTGATTAATAAAACAGTTCCCAATTGTTATAGTGGGTAATCGGTTAGGGAGAAAAAAGGCCAACGGTTTCCGGCTAAGGTTCGGATCTTTGTCACAACATCTATAGATAGTTTGGCTATGTTTTGGCTATCTTATGAAAGATTCGATAAATATCTACACATCCTCGGCAGTGCTCAAAATTGCTAGTTTTTAGTGCCGTTTCGGTTAGGGAGAGATTTGAACAAAACATTACGGCTAAGGTCTACAAATTACACGGAAGTAAGCTTAAATTGTCTAACTTTTGATAAGAAAATTTTTTCCTTTAGTTCCAAAAATAATTAATGTTACGTACCTTTTTTACCATCACCCCCATTATCACCTAAAATTATTTCCCACTACAACAACTTTTAAGGAAATATTTTTGAATCATGTTGTAGCTTATTCTTTTACCTATACAATGGTATCAACACAATTTCTTAGAAATGTTCCAATCTTGAGATACATTTAAGTACAACTACTCATGCACCTATTTTTGTATATATAATTATCTAGCCTAGCCCAAAGCCGCAGCTATATATATGAATATCATTAGCGGTTATCACCCGCTGAATAATCATGACTATGTTATAGTGGTTATACAACCTTTTCACCTCACTTGAAATATACATTTTAAAAACAAAAAAAGAAATGTACCACTAATTGACCTCAGGTATGTACATATAGTAATAGTCAGAGATGGGCATGTTCATGAATGATTGATTGTGCAAGACCAAGTAATAATGGGGGAACCTGGCCGTACAAAATCCTATCATGAGGATCTGAGGTGGAGAATGGTACATGTATATATGGCAAAGGCTTGTCAATTGCTATACCATTAAGGAAGCAGTAGATAGATTGTTTGTTGCTGAAGCTACTGTTTGGAGGGTTGTTGATAGATTTCAACACACTGGAGATGTGTCTGCTAATAAAGCCAGCCCAAGGGAGCACTGTCTAGATGATCATGATAAACTGATCGTCATTGAGATGATTTGAAAAGCCGACTACCTGAAATTCAGATTACTGGTAGATCTACAAGTGCTGCCACATTATGCCGTGCACTTAAACGTCTATAGGATTCACTCTAAAGAAGGCTTAGATCTAGGTCTTGCACAATCTATCATTCATTAACAATTTGAAACTGTGAACATGCCCAGCTCTGACTATTACTATATGTACATACCTGAGGTCAATTAGTGGTACATTTCTTTTTTTGTTTTTAAAATGTGTATTTCAAGTGAGGTGAAAAAGGTTGTACACTTAGGGTATAACTGCCATATACCATGGCTGTGGTCAGACAGGTTGTATAAGTAGATCTAGTATAAACTACAACTGATCTATAGGCATAGTACAAATAACATTAATCCCCCTGGGAGATAGGTGAAGAGCTTATAGCTTGCATGGAGCCCCCTCCAAGGAAGCAGTATTGTTTACTGAGCCCGGTAGTCTATACAGTATAGCTAGCTATAAGCTTACTTCAATAATGGCTAGTGGACAAGACTCAGGGTGAGTGAACATGTATTATATAGACTTGAGTGCCACCTTGTGATTACATGGAGGGAGGATCCGATTCCATTACTGAGTCAGAGCTAGCTGGAATCAGCCTGCTCATTAGAATTGGAGCTCATCAATGGAAGCTTTGCATGTTGTGTTACTCTAGGTATAATGGACTTAGAACTGAGCATAATTTATAATATTATTATACCACCAGCGATGAGTACTTATAATTATAATCATGGATGATCAAGTACCGTATCGTCTAGTGGAAACTTCGTATGGTGGAAATGTTCATATATTTCGTATTGTAGAGCATCATACGAAAATTATAAATTAACTGCCGCATACGTTCAACGTTACTATCCTGAGCTGTACTAATATTTAAAATTTAAAATGCACCGCTAATATACGGTAAGTGCCTGTCTCAAATAAATGCCGGGTTATGGTTAATAGCTGAATAAAAAATACATATGTATAATTATAATCATTGTAACACTAGCTAGTTCATGGTAATTGTGTGATGTTCCCAACTATTGTACATGCAGTGTTCAAGAGCAGCTGGCCGTGGATCTGTGGGAGGCTGTAGACAATGAAGATGTCAGCAAAGTTAGGTCCCTGCTGGAACAGGGGGCCAACCCCAATCACCAGCTGTATTGGAGTAAGGAATGGAGTGACCAGTATAGACGCCCTCCAGTACATGAAGCATGCTTGAGGGGCTACCTGGAGATCACTAGAGCACTAGTTAGTGGTGGAGCTGATATTGAGAAAGGTGACGGAAGATTGGGCGAGCCTGCATTTCACTGTGCGTGTGAGGGAGGACACATGGAGACTGTGGTATACATGTCACAGGATGCGAAATGTCGTATTGGTAAGTGTGTGTCAGTCGCGTAGTGTTCATAGATAAAGGATTGAGCCCAACAAGAATGTTTTTATAGACTGTTTAATTTCATGATTATTATACAAAACATCATTTATTGATGTACATGTAGCTACGTAGTGTAATAATTAAGACATGTTTTCAAGTAATTTATTTCATTTGTACAGTGTATGATACTGCCATACATTTCTGTATTATTAGCGCTATATATTGGCCCGGGTCATGTAGCTAATCCTCGAAGCTATCTATAACTGCATAACTTTAATGCTACGTTGCTTCTAAACTTTTCAAGCTATTTTACGAATGTAAAATTAAAGCACATCAGAAATAGTGCATGGCCGCTATATTATATTCAAAAGAATGTCCAGGATAATTGTAAGTGTTTGATCATTATAAATTAAAGATAATTATATAGGCTCTCAACAATACCCAAATTTAACCATGGATAGAACAGTAAGAGGGATTGGAAACGAAAATGTTTGCGTGAAATACTCCGCGTTATAGGGTGTGGCTAAAACTACAAAGGATTATATTTATAGTCAACATGCTCATTACCTGTCTTAATTGCTGCCATACAATGTGCTGTATATAGAAATGGTGAAATTGATCACTTTTAATGTTGATTATTCTAAAAGGTAAAGAGAATCTAGCTCTAAAAGGTCGACTAAGCAAGGCAGCCACTATCACTAAACAAATAAATGCTATATATATATATATACACAGGAAAAATATCTAAATTTCCTATACTTTCAGGATAGTGCAAAATTTCCTGTAGACTTTCCTTTATGAATTTTACACATGTCCTGAACTTTTTCAGGAATAGTAAAGGAAACTGTACAGGAAACGTTGCACTATCCTTTGTAAGTAGGTTGCAGGACACTTGCAGGACACCTGCCATTTTTCAGGAAATGGGCAGATTTTAAGGGCTGCACTGTAGCAGCACTGTAGCAGGAAATTTAAATATTTTCCCTGTCATACAAGAAGGAATAGCCCTTACTATGAAGTCGTGGGCGGTCAAGGCCTGTGGTGTATACCAAAGCAGTTTGAAGAACTATACTGCAAACGTTTATGAACCAGTGGCGTAGGCAGGGGGTGGCAAAGGGGGAAATTTCCCCCCCTTTTTCTGGATCTCTACTACTCAGCTCAGGTTAGTGTAGCTGATTATCTTGCTGAGCACTCCCTTTCTTCCCAATCTTGCTGCAGTTAGCTAGCTAGTAGGCAAGCAAAACGATTTAGTCCCTAAACTGTGAGCTATTCTGGTCTAAATCTATAGATAGTTCTTGTTCTTTGCTAAGGCCAATGTTAATCAATGTCTTGTTTCTGGTTACCTCCCTCCTCAAATTTCACTGCCTCATCAAAAAACTCATTATTATGACATCACTCCATTATTTTCATTAGCCACACCTACTTGTGGGTGTGTCACATGATAAATAGCATAGATTGCAGCATAGATTAGGTAAGATTTTCCTTTTTCATATTTGTGGTTTTATTGTATATTTTAATTAACAGGAAATGGGGTTTTACAGGAAGTGATGTCACAATAATGAATAATGATAACCTCCCTCCCTCACTAGTGGTAAGGTGATTTCCAAACCAGAAACAAGACATTGACGAACACTGGCCTAAAAACTAGCTTCTTCTAAACATCAGGCCACACCCAACTAAATAGAGAAGTCAATTAAGATGTCATAATTAAGAGGCGTGGCTTCCGGTCAACATTTCGGCGCTGCGCGGCTGATAGGTTTTGCCCCCTCTTCCAAAAAATCCTGGCTACGCTCCTGTGAACAGTACAGCTTATCCGAAACTATCCTATATAGCACGTAGATACAAAATAACCAAGTCAAGCCATGTCCTTTGCTGTTTCGGCTTCACAGCAGGGAAAAGAGAAAAGTTGACATGGAGTATTTCAAGCTAAACTCAAAAACAGAGTAAAGACAACGGACTTAGAGCTTGTCAGTGGTGTAAACTTACTTCTGTAGAGTACCTCCCAGCTCCTGAGTGATCGCTATAGTGGATAAGAGAGCTAGAAACAGTTGAAATACAACCTGAGTACGGTAAAAACTAAAATATTCGCGAGCGCGAAATCATAACGCGGAGTGTTTCACCCGTTGACACATGCAGGGCGGCCTGGTCGTTTCCAATCCCTTTCCTGTTCTATGATTTAACACTATGTTTATACTGCTGTATTATTTGCAACATAACTTTATGCTACATCAAAGTGATCTAAAATAAGTTATAGTTATAACACGGGCACAAGATGTATGGCATATATTGTACTGAAGCACGAGGGCGTAAGCCCCGAGGGCTGAGTGCACGTGTTATAACTAGTTTATATCCCGAGGGCATAGCAATTAACATAACACTGTCTTAGTAACACAATATAAACTGCACAAAAAGATGACAAAGACAACTCTAGACACAGGTCCATCTCGATTTTCTCTCTTCTAGACGCCAGTATCTGCCGCGTATAAGATTGGCATGACCGATGAACGGCTTGACACAAAATTGTTGGAGTTCCAATGCTGACATGAAACCAGTACAGCTGCAAAACAGCCCCACCCCACTACTGCTGCAAAGAAACAGCCCCACCCCACTACTCAGTGTAACTGCTGCTCGAACAGTCTTCCACGGTACGATTGTGAGGTCTATCCTCGGCCTCACAACCAAGCCAAAGAAGCTCGCCTCTACACCGCTGCAAAACAGCTCAAGCCCAGCAAAAACAGCCGCTTCTATATAGTGCTATGGTGAAACAGAATTGACATGCATCACGAGGACTAGGTCTATAGGAACACAGAATCTTCCACAAAATGAACCTTGGACAATTTAAAAACTGCATGGTTGCAAAGAAACTCCAGCAGTGCTGAACATTCCTGCATGGCTGGACTTACTTTTGTTATTTCTCATGATATTATTTTAATTTAGTGCTGATCATATGATCACATGATCTCCAGCCAATCAGCTTATCTGAAAGTAGTCAGGTGACCATGGATTAAATAACTTAATCCACACTTAATTGTGCTTTTAAGTTGGTTTGTTAATGCACACTTTTTATCAAACAATCATAATACAAGCAGATTGAATCTGAATGTCCTCATAATTATTATAATAATACAAGCAGATTGAATACGTACACAATCAAAGCTGAAAAGTATTAGAAAGTTGAATGTCATTGTTTCGACTTGTTTCATGTGTAGTAAGTGTACCGAATTGCTGACTTGACCATAGCATCGCTTTTTCGTCTGGAAAAATAAGCTCAGCTTGCTTCGAAGATGTACCTGTACCTAAAGCCAGATCCATATCATCAAAGGTGCTTCGAATATCATAGCGTTCCAAAAGAGCAAACCAGATACTCATTGCCATATAGTTTGTGCACAAAGTTTCCCATCCAGTAAGCCAGATCAGCTGGAGGCATATCCAGTAGTGGGATCGGGACTGTTGGTCAGCAGGAGAAATAAGTCGAGAACGTGCCCAGTCAGTCCAGATAGCTTTAGATCGTATCTCCTTCTCCTTTGCATCAGTTACTGGATCTACAAACCCACTAAAACTTGCTATTACGTCTAGCTAGCTAGCTAGCCACCAGCAACTGATTTAAAATGTAGCTAGATCTAGCTGCTACGAGGCTAGAGCTCACGTGACAGCACTAAATCCTTTAGAACACACCTAGCCAAGTCACGTGTTTTAATGCTGGTGCACTCGGATGGCCTCTCGGTTACGTAATGCACTCGGCTGTGCCTCGAGCACCACGTTAACCTCGAGGCCATCCTCGGCACGCAGATTAAAACACTTAATCTTGGCTAGGTGTGTTCTAAATTGTCTGTCTAATGCCAGAGGGATGTTTTGCGGTTAGTGCATTATGACTTTCAGCAGTGTATTATATATGCTGCTTATTGCACTTGGCAACAACGTAGCAACGGGATATAAAGTTCAATGTTGTTTTTTTGTAATTCAATTAGCCACAAAAATGGTGATGACGTCATGCCACTTTTAGTAAAAGAACTGCAAATACGTCGTTGAAGATGCCAAGATCAAGCTTCAAAAACAAGGCTGGATGAACATCTCATAGCTAGGTACTAGTATCCTTGATGGGAAGAGTAGGAGTTATTGTATTCTTGAGGTACACAACATAGCCTACCTCTAGAGTGTATAGTTTTGGACATTTTGACTTCCCATCAAGGAAACATTATCATGACAACATGCTCTATCTTTTGAGGGCCTAAACAACTAGTCTTACCTTGTTTTAGTCCGCCGTGTTTGTTGCCAAAGATATTGTTTTTAGCAGCTAGCTAAGCAAATGTAGATAATGAATAAAATTAGTGCCTGACCCAGGCCTTAACAGTACAGATATGTACTCTTGCTATCCACTCCTTAATATCAATCCAACAGTTTGTCTTTGCTTTTGCCCAGTTCATTAGACACAGTCCTGTTAAATCAGATTCCGTGTAACTATTGTGTTTGACTGTGTGTAATGTACAGATGTGATGGATGATGAGGGACAGTCACCACTGGACAGAGCTCTGGCAGGTCTGTATGGGAATAAAGGTTGTGTGGATGTTTCACTCTACCTGATGAGCCGTGGCTGTGCATGTGGTGATGAGGACAAATCCAAGTTACTGTGTACATCATGTTACCATGGCAACCTGGGTGTGGTGAAGGAACTGATTGAACAATACAAAGTTGACCCCAATAGTGAGTGTGACAATCTATTGTGCTTTTAAATGGCCTCTTTAGTATGTGTTCACTACTTGGTGGAGGAAGGCCAACTGTGTTATATCAGTTTGAGTACGTACAACACTTGCGTGCCATATTAATGTGGTAGCATGCGTGTGGGACAAGCTGGATGTGATGAAACTAATTTTAGTCTAGTCTCACCTTCTCTCAGCCAGTAAGTGCTAATAATTTATATGGAATGTTATCAGTGACAATAACACCCGCCAGAAAATTCTAGACAATGGTTAGACTCCCCACAAAAACGTACTCTCATGATCATACCCATGCACACACGAAAACAGACCCTCGAGAAGATCATTGAGATCTATAGCTACCTGTGCACAAACTTGCGCGCACAAATTATACCTCCAAACGTCACACCACCCCCTAGTCTTGCAAGCCACGCCCTTAGGGTCTGAAGTTGTCCCAGCGGAATTTTACCTGTGGAATTTGCTATCAGTACGCCAATATGTGGGTGTAGTTTTAAGATATGAGTGCATGGGTGGACGATGACATTTCAGAAATCTACAATCTGATTGGTAGCGCCAACACTGACACAGAGAACAACTCCTTCTTTCTGTGAAGGGGCATATGGCTTGCAAGACTAGGGGGTGGTAGTGTAACGTTTTGGAGGTTATGATTTTGGTATTGTTTCTGGAGGTCTGTTTTGTGTGTGCGCAGGTATGATTTCCTCGAGGGTAATGAATTGTGTGCATGGGTGTATTTTCTCTGTTTAACTTTTGGGTACGATTTTCTGGAGGGTATGTTTTTGTGAGGGTCTGATTCTGCAACTTCAGTGTCCTTTTTGCAGTGTCAGCATATTTAGGTTAGCATTTTCTGGTGGGTATTATTGTCACTGATAAAATTCCATACTAATAATCTTGTTTCTACGATATCACAGCTCTAAACTGTGTACAGTATAATAGTATGGTACAATCATGACCCCAAATCATGTAAAACCATGTCCCACTAGAATTTCTATACCTATTCAAACTTGGTACACTAATAGAGAAAGACACACTATTCCCGGCTTGCTTACAATTCTCAGAGTCTACTAACATAATTATGTCACCCAGCTAGTGTAATTATACTGACCATTTAAAATACTTGTTTCTATATCAGTTGTAGAATGCATGGTATGGGCTTAACATGGAATACTGCAAACCACTCTACGTATGTTGTTATTCGGTGTGTGTTGTGTGTATATACATGTCATCACTTTACTGAGGTCACACACAGATGCGAGGGACAAGTACAACCTAACACCACTGCACAGGGCTTGTCTGGGAGGATGTATACAAGTAGTACAGTACCTAGTGGAGGAACTCCAGGTTGATGTTGGTAAGTGATTGATTACACAATCAAATTGGCTTCTCATTTCCCCCAATCCTAGACAGTGAGTATAACCATAGATTGAATAGGGAGAGCTAGGGATTGGAAATGGGTAGCGTCACGTGACATTTTACATTGAATTTGCAGCATGGCAACAGAGAGCCTTTGATGTCGATCTGTGTTACGGTTGCTCAACACGCGGGAAACAATGTTTCACGTCACTACAAGATATTCAGAGCCCCCTTAAAACGTCATTCTCATGCCCCCTAATGGTGAGCATCAGTTGGAAAAGAAAAAATACATTTTTGACTTTCGTGAAGATAGCTAGAGGTACAAAACGTTCTTTGGCACGCTCTTTATGTACCTAGAATGCTGCTAGCTAATGGTGAGTATCAGTTGCAATGCATTTTTGACTTTTGTGAAGATAGCTACATAGATAGGTACAAAACGTTCTTTGTCACGCTATGGCATCTTTTTTCTAATAATTATAGCTAAGACTGTGAAACTCATCGGTGTACTGTGTCCCATATGGTCTCAAGTGTCAGTTGGAAGTGCAAGTTTTAGTACACAATTAATGTAGTATAATGTAGCAGACAGTCAAGGTACTATCTAGCCTAAACGTTAGATACGTAGCCTCAATTACACCCCGGCGTAATACGGATGTAACTTACCTCCGTTTCCAATCCATCTCCCTATTCAATCTATGCTATAACTGCATGTGTACACTAATAACAACATACCATGCAGACATAGCTACATTTTCATATAGCGCTTTAGAAATCCCATACCTAATTTCCAGGTGTATCAAGCTCAAACTTGCATGGGTTCTATACCAATACAAACTATTTCTATTGTATAGGCATGTTTTATTTTTCCGCAATTCTGAGTCTATAGTTTGTATATTGAGGTGTCACCACATGCATACAGATGTGAGGAACAGGAACAACCAAACACCACTGCACTGTGCTTGTATGGGAGGAAGTGTACAAGTAGTGAAGTGCTTAGTTGAGGAGGGAAAGTGTGATGTTGGTGAGTCATTTCTGTAGTGGGTACTGTTTCATTAGATCCTCTGATTGGAAATGTAGACAACCCGTGAATATATTAATGTGGTTCAATGTGCATGTAATGAATGCAATCAGTGTATACCTGCAGTTGTATCGTCATGCAGCCATATGCAACTGTAATACAATACACTGTTGGACTGTTGGTACTAGCCTCTAGCCTTGATCCCAGGCCGCTCTTCCTCGAAGAGATGGCCTGTATTCGACTGTCTGCGCATGTGCTAACCATTAGCCTGATACCGGATAACAACGTGTATGCTCAGTAAACAATGACGTCGCAACGAACGGAAGTGGATTGACGGAAGTATAGATCAAAAGTTCAATTGAAGGTTTCTAGCCCATCTGAGAAAGAGCTGATAGCTACCCGTAGCCTGCTATGCTACTGCAACAGTGTAGATGACAATCGTCTGAACGGAGTGAAAGCTGACAATAGCCTAATGGACAGGCCACGCCCATCTAATACTAACTTTGGTGAAATGTACTATACTATACTGCTACTGACTCTATCAGAAAGAAAATAGCTGTACATATATTATAGCTGTACAACAAAACTACAGCTCTGTCTCTAGCTAGCTAGCTAGCTAGCTATAATAGCTAAATAGCTCTGTGTATGACTTTCAATACTTGTCAGGATATTTTCGTGATAAATTGATATTTTACAGGAACAAATATCCAATAATGTTGCGTGTGCGCAAGCAGTCAGTAGCAGACCTTCTCTTCAGGGGAGGCCAGTGAAGGAGGCTATGTTGGTATACATGATAATAAAATAATGTAGGCATCCTGTACTCAGTACGTATCACTCGTCAGTACTACTACAAGATCTCTGTCCCTCACCTGTCCAGATTTGATTAATGATGATGGCATGACTCCTCTTGACTGGGCAGTACAGAGTGATCGCACTGAAGTTGTTGAATATCTCCGGAAACCCTCCACTCCTGAACCAGGTATGTGTCACTAGAAATCCCATACCTAATCAGTTCTACACACAGTGGTGCATCGAGCTCAACCAATACAGCAAGCCATGCCATTTCCATTGATACCTTGAATATTTTTGTAGGACAATTGGTTGTGGTACAATTATAAGTTTTGTAGACCAATAATACCTGATGTAGAATGTGGAATGTTAGACAAGCTATAGCCATGAGTTCATAAAGATGTGTATCCAACTGCCACGCACATTCCGTTCTACTTCTTGGCCTATAAATACATCACTATCACTTGTAGTTCTGTAAACTGTTAAGTAATCAGCACAACAGTGTGTGTGTGTGTGTGTGTGCGTGTGTGTGTGTGTGCGTGTGTGTGTGTGCGCGTGTGTGTGTGTGTGTGTGTGTGTGTGTGTGTGTGTGCGTGTGTGTGTGTGCGCGTGTGTGTGTGTGTGTGTGTGTGTGTGCGTGTGTGTGTGTGCGCGTGTGTGTGTGTGTGTGTGTGTGTGTGTGTGTGTGTGTGTGTGTGTGTGTGTGTGTGTGTGTGTGTGTGTGTGTGTGTGTGTGTGTGCGTGCGTGCGTGCGTGTGTGTCTCTACACTGTTACGTAGATCGGAGAGTTTTCAGAAACTCTATTGTATACTATATGTGTTACGTACATGACATACTGTACACCCTCAGATACTCCAAATGGTTCCAAACAACTTCCTTCAACTTCTTCAGTGGTTGACCAAACCTCATCAAGTGAGTAATACCAGGGCATACAGTGCATGGGGAGGAAAGTGGATCACTCCCCAAGGGATATCCCCCTGGCCCACTTTAATTTCCCCCACTCACTAATGCACTTATCAATGCAAATCCCCACGTACCCCCCCCCCTCCCGGGATAGGGTGGGGATTTAACACTGGGGAGTTGCAAACCCCCCTCTCCAGGGGGGTAGTTTTCAGTACAAATGCACTACTAAAGCACTACAAATACCCCTCCCCCAACCCACGGGATTTTACACAGTCACAAAGAATAAACAACATATAGCACATAATTATGGAGTACACTCTGTAAGTCTGTGGTTCTGCTTCAACTCAGTTCAATGAAACCACTGCTCCAGCAATCACAAGTGATTCAGCTTTCTATACAGGCTGTTTGTTCCTTCCAAAGAGCTACACATGCCAGTGGGAGGTTATAAAAAAGAACTAAAAGTTAAAATTATAGTATACTGACTTGTGGCGTATACAAACTTACAAAAGCCCCACCCCAGGGGAAGCAATTTTAATACGAATGACTTACAAATCCCCACCCTATCCCGGGAGGGGGGGTGGTGGTGGGGGTTTGCATTGATAGGTGCATAACCTCTATAATAATGTGCAGTCAATTACTACAGTCATAGTTGTGTGACTGAGTATGCAAAGACAACGTATATAAAGCCACCCAGAATTCACCTCAGGGGAACACCTAATTAACAAATATTGTCCGGGCCGGGGCACATGTCCTATTTCCCCGTATATTGTTCATTATAACATTTTTATTGAATGTGATTCTGATTGTCTTGGAGTGTTATAGCTGAAGTCACGTATATCATGTTATCACTATAGCCAGCCAATAATGCAAATGTGCCAGTACGTATTCATTTGTTAATTATTATCAGCTGTGTCAACATTGCTGGTTGTGTTTGCAGGCACTCCATTGACTGAGGAAGACTCTGATGCTCTAGAAAAGCTGCTCCTAGACAACAAAATCTTTTTGACTGGTGACAGAAGATATGAGACAGTTGTCCATCACCTTCGTGAGCTCGGACACAGGGAACTAGCTGCCAACCTCAGAGTGAACCTCGACAAAGGTGGGTATAGTAGTTAGTAAGAGCTGTGGGTAGTAGTAGATGGGTTGCTGTATTGAAGTTATACTCACCTGTGTTGAATACCGTATAGCGGGTATACTCGATGGTATAAGCTTTCGTGGAATGGCCGTTAGAAAGGTTTTTGCGGATTTAATTTTTGTGACATGCATTGTGTGCAGCAATATTAAATTTGTGGGTATAAATTAATGATATTTGTTGAATAGCACGAGGGCATAACGTAACCGGACTTATAGCCGTGGTTATAACGAGTTCATTTTTTGAAGACAACATGATATTCATACCTAATTTGATACCACAATAACTTGCGAATGCAGTATCTTATAAAAGGGATGCAGTTAATTAATAGGTTGGTGGTGTACAATATCAATAGCATAACGTGTTTGAGTGTACAGTTTGCTCTTTTTTATAATGCAGTGATTGGAGAGCAAAAGCGATATCTGAAGAAATTGGACGATCTGATGACTGACAAAGAGACTATCTCCATGCAGTACCTCCGCCTCCTTTTTATCGGGCCACCATCCGTGGGGAAAACAACAACTCTTAGCCGTTTGCTGAAAGATATCGAAAATATCAGTTCTTCTGGTGACAAGGCAAACCTACACAGTACGCTACTTACCAATTGCCATCAAGTGGTCGCCTACATGAACAAAGATGCCACAGAATGGGTTTGTTCCAAAGACGTAGAAGAGGAAGCAAAGATCCTCTTTGACTACATGTACAGTAGCAAGATCGATGAAGTCCCAAGTGCCCTAACTGAGAAAAAGACAAAAACTGTCCCCGAAAGCGAAAAGCACACTAACGTCACCAAACCACCTTCTCCGGAAAAGCCTCGGTGTAAACCTCAAAAAGAAACACACACTGAAAGACGAGAGGATACTTACCAACAGAACAGGCTCATACCCATCAAGGCTCGACTGCAAAAACTGATAAAGAACGGAAACTACTCCGAAATGGCCAAATGTCTTGGCAACACCTTGCTAAACATCAATGATGTTGGAGGACAACCTGCCTTCCTAGAAATGCTACCAGCCCTATGCAATGGTCCTGCCATGTATCTAGTGTTCTTGGATCTGAGCAAGGAACTTGACAAGCCCTACGATATTCCCTTCAGTCGTGACAACACAGTCATTACTCCATACAAAGCTGTTCACACAGTGGAAGCCACAGTCTCTCAAATCCTCTCAGCAGTTGCCAGTATCCATCACGTCTCTCGAGAAGATACCAAGTACAAAACGACCTTCAAATTAAGCGAGAAGTTTGAAAAGTTCCAACAAGTTCGTCCGGTAGCAGCTTTGATCGGTACTCACGTGGACAAGTTAGAGAATCCAAAAGAGAAAATCAAACAAGTCAACGATGCTCTGAAAGCAACCACTCAAAAGTTTACCGAGATCCTTGTATCACCTCCGCCAGACTCTGAATCTTCATTTTTTGCCGTGGACAACTTTATTGGAACTGAACAGTCTGACATCGCCCCGATTCGTGATTTCTTGAGCGACGTTTTCACCTGTCACTTCAAGGATGCATCTCTGCCCATCAAACCGAAATGGCTCCTACTTGGCACACTACTGCGGATGGAGTACTCAATCGTGTCGATGGAAGACTGTCTGGAAATAGGGAGATTGTTGGAAATGGATGAAGAAGACACCAAATTCTGTCTTTGGTAAGCTCAAAATTATTCTACTCCCTCCAATGCATAATAATCATTAGGTCCAAGTATTATGTATAGTTGACTAATACATTTGTACATGTGTCTATATTCTAGTCGTCCTTCCCTCCCTCCCCCCCCCCCCACACACACACAGGTACCTACAAAAAATTGGATCCATACTCCATTACGGGAATGTACCCAATGATATCGATGGCTGGCTAAGCAACCACCTGTTTTGCAGCCCTGAAGTGATCTTCACTAGCATCAGCCAACTGATCCTTGCTGCTTTACGCATCCTCCATTCTGAAGGCCACGTCACTGAGTTTGAGAGAGCAGAATTGGTCAAGATGGGGCAGTTTTCGCTGGAGGCCATTATCAAGTACTGTAATGGTCCCGATGTTACAAAGATGCTCAAGGAAGGAGATATTATCCCAGCCAAGCATCTCATCATACTGCTGCAATATCTCAACCTACTCTCCGAAATTGTCCACAAAGATGCCAATGATCCAAAGATCACTCGAATCACGTACCTCATGCCGGCTATCTTAGACTGTGCTTCACAAAAGGAGCTGACCAACCCACCTCCACCAGATACCAACAACCCAGAACCACTCCACATCACATTCAGCTTTGGTTACGTACCAACAGGAGTCTTCTGTGGACTCATCACTCAACTAGTTTCTCAAGGCCCTCATGGAGTTCTCGGATTGACGTGGGAATTGGTGGAAGATGGCATCAAACGAAATTGTGTATCGTTTTCTGTTGATGATGTTCATACGGTTACACTACTCTCTCACGAAAAGAGCTACGAAATTCGAATCTCTCGAGACGACCCTGACACATCTCTTCATGACCTCTGTGGATATGTGTTGTCAGCAATCCTCTACACTCTCAAATGCCTGTTCCAACATCTGGTTATGCATATTGCATTCCAATGTCCCTCTTCTACTGAACGCAGCATCAACCATCTCTGTGCTCTCTCTAGGAAATCACGAATCAGGTTTATCTGTGAGGTTTCCAAGAAAGCAGTTAGTCTCAAATCAGAACAGCAAGTCTGGCTGGGGAAGGTATGTATGTGTGTTTGGAAAGGGGGTAGTAAGCACAAGGTTAACTGGGTTGGATGGAACCTCGCCCGCTGAAGCATAAAATTGACTCAAACAGAATGCACATTTGATTTTAATGAAGGATATTCAATTCACAGTTTTATTTAATTTCATTATAGTAACAATTATAGTTTTTCCGGTATTCAGAGGAGCACCAATGTATATACACTCAGCAGATCTAAGTAAATAATTATATGCCAGTGTGTGTGTGTGTGTGTGTGTGTGTGTGTGTGTGTGTGTGTGTGTGTGTGTGTGTGTGTGTACGTTAGCTATTGTAATCTGCTCTGTTAGTAACACATACATCAAGCCTTCGTTTGTTATTGGCTTAGTTCTACTGTTTATTTTTTACTTTTTTGTCTCGCCCATGCCTACATACATGTACAGCACGTGTGTCTAGGAAGCAGGACGGAACTAGAGGTGCTAAAGTTTGCTGAGGATGGTTTCTTTTTCCACTGGAGCAAAGAGGGCTCTAGACGTCAGATCAAGACAACTGACGATCAGCCAAACACTGTGAGCTTCCCGAGTGTGAGAGAGGAGGACTTTGGTCACTACCAGTGTGAGGTGAAGGATGCAGTTGCTGGGAAAGTGCTCCTCACTCTCTACACAGCTCTCTACAAAGACGAGTCAAGTCAGTTATCTAACTATTTAATCATTTTAATTATCATGACTATCCAATTATTGGCCTAGTGTTTGTAAGTCTTACATAACCAATGTACACAGTGTTTACTATTCTCTGCCCTATACAATCACAACAGAACTTTTACAACTGCATAGCCAGTCTTTGAAGTTTTTACAGGCATCGGCTTCAATCCTAAATGATTATAGTCTTAATTGACCTTAACATCGTGTGTCTCTAGTGCATGACTGTTTAGTCATATCCTCTTCACAGGTAATGCAGTGACTCCACTAGCCACTCCACACACAACCACTCAGTCAGGTAGCAGATACTGTGCATTGGTTTTATTGTGAATTTGGTCAATTCTAATTATTATTTATAGGAAATGGTGTAACTTGACAATGTATGTTTCATCTGTACAGCTCATGAGATGACAGCGACTGCAGCTCAGTTGAGTCATGAGTGCTCAGATGAAGCTCTTCTCCAGTTGTCTACCAAGATTGCTGGATACCACAAATACAAGCACAGGCTGGGCCTCAGTCGTGCTGACATAGACGAAATCGATAATGATCCGAGAGACTTTTACAGTACCCAAGGAAGATTTTACACTGCTCTACTGAAGTGGAAGAGTAAAAATATCGATTTTAATAATCCATCAAATTCAACAGCTACTTACGGTCAATTAGTGGAGATTGCTGCAAAGATTGAGGACGGAGAGGCAGTTCGCAGCATTCACAAGGCCTGTGTGGAGCATACCAGTGAGTTACCTAGTGAATCATTACTTTGATCATTAACTTTGTGAGCTTTCTCGTCAGTTGTGCCATGCAATAGTGAATTGTACTGAGTACAGCAATACATAATGTCAACTGGTATTGTATATTAACTGTCAGTATGCACTTGTTGCTGACTCTTGTGTCTCCCTCCCTCCTCATGCAGGACTGGAGGTCATGGATCAGTCAAGACCATCATACACTACCAACACTTAGACACTTAGGACAATGGCCTGGATTTACTATAAGTATACGCTCTCGTTCATTTAATAATCTTTATTACCACTATGAAATTTTCACTGCAGTAACTGTTATTAAACATTGATGATGGTCACCCTAGTTTTAATAAAGACTACGTCATTATTAACTTTTTGGCTTCGTGTCCAACCTCCTCTGGCAGTAGTATCGTACAGCCAGTGGGGAGAAACTTCTGCACTGTGCATTTCTGACAAAAAGGGTATGAAAATCGAGTCGAATGCGTAACTTGTATTTGTGGAATGGTAGGTCTTAGCTTGACATGATAGTTTCGAGCAATTTCATCAACACCAGATGTCTGACAAGCGCGGTGCAGCTCAGACGTGGATAGCCTCGAATAAAACCCGGGAAAACACGGATGGTTATTCGAGGTCCTTCCGTTTCCTTCCTATGATAGAAGCCTAGGATAATAAATGCTTTCTGTTGCAACTATCCCATTTTTCTACCTAGAGGTCACAGATCTGCTCCTGATACATATTGCCAAAGCTGTGGCCTGAAATATTCCAAGATAACCTTCCCAAACAGCTCATTTCTCAGGGACTGCAGTGCTTCTCTTGCAATGATATGAAGCTTCTTATAGCTGTGGCTCTGTTGGTTGTTGGACTCTCTCCTTACCCAGGCTTCAGTCAGACCAGTGAGGCACCAACTGATGGTAAGTTAAATAAGGTATTTTATGAGCTCTAAAATAATTATATTATTAAAATAATTATATTTGCATGCAGTGGAGTAAATTCAGTATAATAGTACCCCTGCACGTATACCGTGTAACTGGTGGGTGTTTTAATTTGGCGATTTGGCAAATTTTATATACCAAACATTGCTAAATTAGCACATCTGAGGCGCCAAATTAAAAACTACCAATTAGGTTCAAATGGCTCATTCGCCAAACATAATACCCCCAGAAGTTAGTATAATGAATCACTTTTCTAACTGTCGCTCCTCTTAAGGTCCCTCCATGGTTGATTTTCGTCCTGATTTTTGTCCTGCCTACAATTTCCGGATCATGCAGTCGGGCGGGAGGGAAACGATGCCATCAACATGCAGTTTCCTCAAAAATAGGAAATTCTCTTGAACATCGTATGCATGGCATAGCTACATAGTAGGCAATCAGCAGTAGTCTTTTCTCCAGTTAGTGAGCCATCTATTAATTCTAGAGACTGCTGCCTAGTGCCAAAGCTTGTTAATCATTTCGCCATGTTGGTTTTTTGTATTGAGAAATATCAAAACATATGTTTCATTTTCTGCCTCTGGCTATCAGCAAAACTGCCTGTGGGCGGTGGATGGAGCCTTAGCTCTTGGCTATCAATGCACATACAGCAAAAACCCTTGTGTTATACAATAATAATGCATCATCAAGTACTTTGCCTGAAAGTATCAGCACCACTACGCTACCGAAAAATCAGAGCCATGCCCATAATTATTTTGGCAACAATAAGTTATGCTGACATTTTGATAGATCTCCTTACAAATGCTGGTAGCAGTGATAATTATACATGGTCGCCGATCTTTTGTATTAAAAGGATAGCATTTGTACAATGGCTAACTGCATGGTATAGACTTCTATATTTATAGCTGCTCGACAGTTACAATATTGAAGTGCAACCATAAACATCCTTTTCAGCAACTATCATGGATTAATCATTTCCCACTATTATTTGCACCGTTCCTGCATGCTATAACTACATCTGCAGCTTTCCACCAAGCCACAGCACCCTGCTTAGTTTTTTGCATGGGAAATTCCTTTCTATTCAGCACTATAAAAATGCACAGTTCTTAGATCGATAAGGGCCGGGGCTAGATCTTATAATTATCACAAGCTTTTAATTCTGATGCGCTTTTACTGAGTTCTACTTTAGCCATACAAAATAAGGAAAACTCATAGTGTATATATAGGAGTTGGTAAATTATGCTGGCATAATAGGCACCTTCGTAACAATAGCAGGCAGGTTTTGGAAATACAGGTCAGTACAAATCATAGTATAAACATTTGTAGGCCTGACGGAAGTACTGGTGGTTAATTATCTCCTTGGCATAGATAGAGTCATGTATAGCCATTATTTATAGTTGTGCAACGAAATGTAGCCTACACATTGTGCTTTGGAGGAATAATGGGGAAGCAAAGAATAATAGGCAATTTAAAGAAAAAGAATAATAGGCTGTTATCCGTTTTAATAAGTTGTTCCCAAATAATTATCGTGAAACAATACATTAAAATGACTTGTAACAGGTAGCCCAGACCCCAGAGGTATCTTGACACCATCATCGTTACCTAGCAACTGACCACCCCTACTAATTAGCAATTGTACACAAACATTCAAAATTATGTACACAAAATTAATAATCACATTATTGTATGAAGGCACAAATCAGGATTTGCAGAAACTTCTCTATCGGCAGACGCCCTTCTCCCTGGAAATGTTTTCTCGTCACTTTTCTACTGCACTAAGTGTACCTTGAGGCAGCGTATTAAAAAAACCACGTGAAAGAGTAGCACAATGTACATGCAGGGGGGGCGGACAAGGGTGAACCATTACGTAACAAGATTGAATTCTTAACCTCATTCCAAACCGATTCTTTTCCAATAGAGCATTTGTTGGGTAAAATGGGGGGAAAAAAGTTTTGCAAGCCTCTGTACAGACCAATCCTTGAGATTGTAAGCAGTTTCATAGGTTTGTGAGCATGCATGCGCACTACTAGTCACACAGACTGAATGGCTGAAGCTAAGAGACATTCTACTGTCGTTGACTCTTATCAGCTTGCAGCATCACAAAACAAGCAGGCCGGTTGGGGCAAGGTACTATAATTATACAAATAGTTCTTTATGATACTAGGAAGCTAAACTCCTATACTTTCAAACTTCTATGAATAACAATTAACGAGTAATTTAGGCGACAATTATTAAAAAAACTTTCCTAACTCAGCAATATTTATGCTCGCGTGATGTTATCCGGCCCCCCCTGATGCGCATGTGCTGGTACCTACATCTACATGCAGTGTGCGCCTAATTATAGCTTCAACACAGCAAGTACAGCAAATTTTACTAACGTGGCCGTCATATGACGGATTCAACAGGGAAAGGTTATTAACTTGAGCCATATATCCTTGATCATGCAGGAGCCACGGCTACTAAATGTTTCGCAGAGGAGGCTAAAATTCGAGAGAGGCCATTGTTCCAAGAGCCGTGTTTATTTGCTCTAGCTAATTCAAAGTTTGTCATCAACTTTTCACCTGCATAAACTTGAACTCTACCATGAGAAAGTCTTGTTAAAGCACTAATAAGCTGCTACCTGTACCTAGTAGCATGTAGCTATCTGCTAGTTTTAATAATTTGTTTGGGCTGCCACGTGTAGAAATGTTAGAGTCAAAGTTCACTGAGGCTACTATTTGAGAGCGGCCTTTATCTCTTTCCTTGGCAATCTGTTGTAGAAATTACAACAATGGGTAAGGAATCGTTATGATGAATTAGATGAAGTTGTATGTGAGCTCCTCCCTGACAAACAAACTGTAGTCTAGGTAACCTCCTTATCAGTCAAGTAGGCTAAAAATCTGTGTCCTTTGATGTAAGCTTTGATGTCTCTTTGTGCATATGTAGTTATAAAAAAAAAAAAAAAAAAAAAAGAAACCTTTGACTAGCTAGGAAGAGTAGCAGCAGTAGTAGTAGGAAGAGTAGCAGTAGCAGTAGTAGCAGTGCAAGCAGGACTAGACTAGATTAAAAAGTTGGTGGAAAGAATAACTGACCGTTTGGACGTCACCTGGCTGCCAGACTTTCATCTGGACTCTTCCCCCTGAGTAGCTGGCCTTTCTCTAAGCCACAAAACTGAGCAAGAAGCTGAAGAAGCAGCTAGACAGAGACATGTACCTAGCCTTGAGAATTGTGAGGCGTGGCTCAATTAGTTAGCCCAGCCCAGAGGAATTGTTACCGTGGGTACTGAACAACCGTAGAAGTAGGGCTACCCCTGGCTTTACTGAATTAACTAGCTGTGTCTGCTGTCTAGTTGGACCAGATTTAGCTAGATAATGGGGTAGAGAATAGTTGAGCGGTGCTGTGTGTAGCTTGAACTGTACTGGCTGGCAAGAATCTAGTAAGCACCCTATGCACTGATAACTCGTCAGAATGGAGGGTATGTTCTAGGGATCTGGACAGCTGTACATCCAAAGGAGCCAGGGAGTGCCAATCATCTTCTCCCAGTCTCTGACACGCTAAACAAAAGGAGCTAGAACTGGGAGTCCCAGCTAGAATTGCTAGCCGGATCTAGACTAATAGAATGACATGGAGGCATGGTGAGGCCGGATCCACACTAATTGATCGACCTAAAGACGCTCCTGTTCCAGATTTCACGAATGGCAAGGAAAGGGTTATACAAGAGCAGCCTCTAATCAAGCATATACGGTGCCCATAATCTACTAAACCCTATCTGAGTATGAGTTATCAGCTTAATGGCACCGTACTGTTCTCACTCGCCTTGGGTAGTGCAGTCACTAATCATTTTACCTCGAGGTTAAATTTGCAAGGGTTAAAACTACGCCCTCTTTAATAGGCAGTGGCGGATCCAGACAGGTTCCATGGGCTCCATGGAACCCCCTTTTTACACAAGAACACACTGGAGATCAACTTACTAAGCTAGCAACTCAGCTCAAATGATCGTGATCTGTAGTTACTATAAGCTGATTTCATAATTGATATGTGGGCAGGGCTCTCTAATGCGCATTGCTTATTGCATAGGAAAGTGATGACTTTTTTTGTTTTTTTTAGTCAAATTAACTGTTTTGGAACCTCCCTCTCAACATTCCTGGATCCGCCACTGATAGGTGCAGAGGTGAGGTCGCCATTGTTTTCCTACTGAGCATGCTCAGACATCAAGAAATGGGGAAATTACAAGGACATAAAAATATCAGTCCTGCAGTGAAAGTCTAGTGGGCTAAAACAACAAAGTTATACACATGAAGTTTCAATATTATTATAGCTTGCTAAAACCACATGCACACACCAAGTTAGTACATGGTACTACTGTACACACTGCCAACTGAATATATGCACTGCCTGAATATTGGGTGCTCTCTCCTTTATTAACAGGATCTGTATCAGTTGACAGAGTGAAATTCTCCTACACCTACAATAATGTCTATGTGACGATCTACTTTAATAATTTGATGGAGAATCCATTTTTGAACTACCAGTCGTTTGCTGATATACAGTGCTTTTTGAATAAAATTGTTTTCAGAAACACACACACGAATGAAATCTTCCAGGCTGAATATGCGGGTCGTTGCACTTCGTACGATAGCATCGCCATTCAGATTAAAATGAATCCTAGAGATTATCTCAGAATGGTTGTGAGTGAGTTTATTGACACCAACTCTACTACACCCTTGGGCTTGGAAATGTACACTGCAGATATGCTTGGAGCTCCTTTCAACCTTCAAATAGAACCAGATGAAGCCATTGAATGTGACTTGAGAACGAACTTGATGTTCAATGTTAGGATTACTGACCCTGATTATTGGACCGATGAGAGAATTCTTTTGATTCATTTCACTACTTTCATTGATGTTGCGACTGTCAATGCCAGCAAGCTATCACTCTCTCTCAATCACAATCAAGATGCAAACAACACTGTTAACATTACAGGTGGTGAAATACTGAACCAGTCGCCTGGCTTAACATTATCTGTGGCTATTAGACTGACTTTTAGTGATCAAGCTCTTCTTGCGAGTAAAGGAATATGCATGTGGAATGATGGGTTCAATCTACCTTGTTACGTTGGCATAGAATCAGGATTTGCTGCCGGGTATTTTGGAGTAGAGGTTTCTCCCACTACTGGCAATTCAGTGTATAATTTCTGGAGAGCTCCCACAGGTAATCATAATGTGACTATATTAGCTTTAGTAGATCGATATGTAAGAACACATGTAATTTGGGTCGTACATATTTATATACTCACTAATACAATAATTATTACATGACTACTCTGCAGATTCTGAGCCAGTAACTATGTCCATTCAGCTGGAGTACATCAGTGGGTTGACTTTTAACCTGACGCTTGGTCCAAGTCAGCCATTCGGAACTCGATCAACTTTAATTGGCGAGAGGATTATCAGGTATGACATGAAGCACCGTAAATTATAGCCTTTAATTTAATGCTTGAACAATGCGTATACTTACACAACTACGTACAGTGTGACGTGTACTAGCAGGGACACTAGCAAACATGTGAACCCCATGCTGGAGATTGACAATGGTGCAGTGTCTATTCCTGATAGCTATATCAGGAATGATTGGCCCAGCTCCACCACCTTGAATGCACCCAGGGGGCTAGCTGAGTCTGGTTTGCAAGGTTACTACACGTGCAGGACAGAGGGTGACACTTTCCTCAGCCCTCACCTTCTGCATTCCAGTAATAATTATAGCACGTACAGAGCATTGTATTTTTATAGTACACATTATACTTATGCACGTGCTCATAGTTGGTTGTCTGCAGCATATTATTTAACAGAGTCTGTCAATATAATTAAAAGAACTGTGTACTTTAGAAGATTCAATTTACTTCTTTTCCCGCTGGAATCACTTTCATGTTGCATGTGTTTTGCTTTCTTTCTATTCAGATTTTCTTGATATTATTTTCTACCAAGGAGCCTCCGCTACAGTTGATGTACATGAAGACATTGTACTCCGCTTTGCACATGCCGACTTGTATCCTGGTTTTATTAATGATCCTCATGGTAATCGATTTTATGTGGAAACCAATGGACATAATACACCACCTTTTGAGTATCGTTTCGAAACAAACACCCCATTTCCATACCATGCTGAGCTGCACATCAACAGGACCCAGGTGGACTATGAGGGAGTGTACTTCATCTTATACAAATATTCTATCATACGGCAACACTTCTCTATCGATGTCAACAGTGAGTTCTGTATGACTGCATGTGACCACATTTAGTTAGTCAAATGCAGCATAATACTCTCATATGATTTCTATTAGCTTGCGTATTTATTAATTAGAAACCTTGGACTCGGCCTATAAAGTTCTATTATCTACTAAGATGTTATTGGAATGAACATTGAATGTGTATTTTCCCCACAGAACCTAAACTGACTCTCTACCCACCGGTTCTGACTGTGCTCGGCTCTGACCCTCCCGATACAACTGCCTCTCTCACTTGTACCTCTGACAATACAAATGTCCCTGTGCTGTTCTCTGAAAATTACAATTCACTGGGCATCACGTCTACCTATCTGGATGACACCAACAGCTCTGTGAGATTGGATTTTGAGCTAAACGAAACCCTTATTGGCATGCTAGATGGGATGGAGTTTATATGTGAGGCCAGGGACCCAGATAATTTCAGTTCCATCGTGTCAACAGCTAGCTCCACCTTCAGAGAAGTGTCAGGTAATTAGATGATAATTAATAGTATGGCTAAGAGTGCAATATGGGATTAATAGCACGAGTAACAAGCAATGGCAAGGATACTAACTATTAACCTTGCCAGTGCTTGTTATGAGTGCTATTAATCCCTTAATTATTGCACGAGTAGCCATACTTGTTAATCATTTATGATGAAGTTTTAAGGACAGTTTTAGTAGTTTTAGTAAAAAAATTAGCCGCAGCCGTTATTCGAACGTGCGGTCGTCAAGGCAGTAATTGCATGTCGTTAATGACGACGTGCAATTACCGTTATGCGATATTAATCACTGTATGAATCCCAGTGAATAATAGGACAACATGCGATTATAGTTTTTTACGAGTCCCGCCTCTCAGGGTGTTAAAGTTCTGTCTACCTTGACTAGTTTTCACTGTGCACCTCATGTGCTTAGAAATTCACTAAAATAGCAGGTAAAGGGTTAGTTAATTTACTGGTTGCTTCTAAATTAGTTATAGGCCTCGTGACATCCACAGGAGTATGATGAAGGTCCTCAGCACACTTGCTGTGCTCGGGATGCTACAGCCTCAGGCCTTGGCGGTCTGATACATTCACATTCCGTATAGCTCAAAATTCGCTGTTTTCGTGGGTTAGCAATCCTATACACGAAAATTTTTCTTTGGAATTATCTGCTATAACGTGCAAACATTAAAGGCGTGGTTTCCGGTAAGCGGTCAACCCACGAAAATTATTCAACGAAACACTTTTAGACGCCATTCCATGAAATTTAAGTCTTGAACGTTGTGCTATACGGTAATCCATGTCATGTAAGAGCTATGATGATGTTGAGTGTACAAGAATCTACACACATGTTCACACGTACACCCACGTACACATACACACACACATTCGCTAGCTACCACTGCTACACCACCAGTTATGACTGTACCTGATTACGCTATTCCTAATGTCGTTGCTGTGGAGATCAACGGAGTCACTCTTTCCACGGTAACAAATACAACTAACTACATAAATTAATCCATCATCTCCCATGCATGATGTCAATAATGATAATACTTTGTCCTTTCCCTCTAGTTCACTCTTGAGAATCAGAGGCGCTTCAGAGAAGCCACAGCAGATGCTGTCAATGACTACTGTGAGGATAATGAGTGTCTGGTAGCATACCCTCAGGCAAGAGCAAGGTAAATTGATTGATTCCTGCTATAAGTGTATACAATGAGGAACATTTTAAGCCTCAAAACTGTACACTTAACGGATGAAATAGTGGATTATTATAGTGGGTCACTAATTTCAAGGCCATGCATAGCAAGCGGTCAGGGGCTGGTCAGATTGTGGTCAGATCCTGACCGCTGCTACGCTTGGCCGAGCCACTTTTTGTAGGGTAATGGTTATCACTATTAATTAAAATTGTATAATGGTTTCCTGGTAATGATAATGGTAATGTTGTAATCGATTAGTGAGGCCTCTGCTTAAACTAATGTAACCTTGACAATTGACAAACCATAAGTTGGCCTACGCCCTAGCCTCGTTCCCAGACCGAGTTGTCTCTATTAAATAACACTAGGTCTCCAACTAGGACTGGTACTATTGTATCTGGGCGTGGTTAGAAACCGAACAAAAGCAGAGAGATTTTGCACACTTTAAAGAACTCCTGTCGACAAGGTCTGCGTTGGTCCTACCATCATGCACAAAGGGCAGCAATTGATAGGCAATTGAAAACCAGACTTTCTGACAGCTATACAAGAGCTTGAGAGCCTGGGCCTGTTCTGCCATGAGAGTGAGACATTCTTGCTTCAGCAAGAGACTATCGGCTATACGTTAATCAGAACTTGCCATGGTTAGCTAGCTAGCTAGCTAGATAATAATTATATGGCTAGAGTTTTATACTTAAGAGCATTTACATGGAGCTACGGTATTAAACTTATACGGGGGAAAATTAAGAAGCAAAATATGAAAAATCACTGTTTTTGCTATGTATTTTTCACCTTCGTTACAATTAAAGAAAATCGACCTGGGAACAAGGCTATAGCTAGTTTTATGCCCTTTCTTTACAATGTATCCTTGCCTCTTCCTCCCCAACACACATGCATGCTCAGGAGGAACACTCTCACGGCTGACAATCTCTACATTACTGACATCACTAGCACTGGAGAGTCTAGAGTCAGCTTCAACTTGTACGCTCGTTTGGATGGTGGCATCCTCAACGGTAGTGCCTTGGCAACGGCTGTACTGGTAAGAGTCTTTCCTTGCTATACAATGGAGTCAGTGCTGATGAATTGTTCTATAATTATAATTTTATGTGCATACATGCATGGGTGCATTTGTCTAAATCTCCCTACCCTATAGGATCATCGTGATGAGTATGCAGCCCTAGGCTTTAATGTGGCTAGTGTACAGCTGCCTACAGAATCAACCACCATTCTGACGACCAACCAGATCATTGGTATAGCTGTGGGAGGTGGTCTTGGACTGGTCTTAATACTGGTCCTTCTTCTGATTACTATCACATGGTGAGGCTCAGGACCATAGATAGCGGGGGAAGGGAGGGAATTTTCCCCCCTGGTATTCTAGATCTAGCATTATGACGCCCATGCAATTGCATGGCTTGGGCATGCATGTTATGAAACGTTAGGCTTGCATATGTAAACCATGCAATGATTGATGATCACCATGAAGTAGCAAAGAAACCTTGAGTCATGATTTGCTGGCAGTACGTATAGATCAAGTACACGGCATAATTAATAAGTGCATGTGTATAATTATGCGGTGACCTCAAGTGCAAATCTTTCTCATTATTACACCCATGCATGCAGTTGTTGTGCCAAGCATCGATCAGGACAATCCAAGAATGGAGGAGACCTCACCAATGCTGGTACTAGCCTTGACATGAAGCCAGTACCTCACAAGGGCCTCGAAGAACAAGCCGTGGGACTAGAGTCTGAGGACAAGGAAGGGGATCTCGACTATGAGAGATATAAAACCATTAGTCTTTAACAACAGTATTTTGGTGACACTATTAATAGATAGGTAGCTACTGAACTTTTAGCTTTGTTTTGTCATGTCCCCTCCTGTTACTATTAATAATGCATACCGTAGAGCGTGATACATTTTTGAACTCCCAATTAATTTTTTTTTCTTCGTAGCTACAGCATAGTGATATAGAACTTATAATTGCACATAATAATTGTTTGATTTAATGCCCCAAATAATAAAAAAAATATCCACAGTACGAATAAATAGCACAGACAATTAAACGATTCAACTAACAAATATTTCATTTGCTGTTGGTTATTATTTTTTGTCTGAAATGCCTATCACTGAATGCTACATGTTTAGTTAATGATCTTTACATCTTTACATTACGTTATCTACATGCAGGGGTAGGGCTTGTGGAGTTCAGTTTTCTTGATTGCAACTAAAAGAGATATGGACCTGAGATGGCTCATTCTTCCAACAGCTCTTATGATATCTATACAAGGTTGGTCTGTCATGAGTTAATGGATTGCATGTGCTTGCGCTTGAAGCCTTCTATAGATGCATGGTGTTATAATTATGTTTGCAGCTCAGTTCACAGTACAACCAGTGTCAGTGGTACAGGCCCAGGGGATAGATGCAGTGTTTGAGTGTCAGTATCCTGGAGCACAAAGTTACAATTGGGCACTCAATGGAGAGTTTCCTACTGAGAATAACTACCCACCTGATGTGACTGTTACCCTATCGTCTGGTGGTATCCCAGCAAAACTGTCCATCCCAGCCACAGGGCAGCACAGTAACACTGTTGTGCAGTGTGAGGCAGTCGTTAGAGACGGACGAACGTTCATACTTGAATTATCAGTAAATGCTACCTTGCAAGTACAAGGTAGTCACAAACATTAAATAGCTTGTTTTTGTACCCTGTTCTTCAGGTCCTCTTTCAGCTGTCTCCAACCTCCATGCTCAGTCATCAAGCACAACTATCACAATCACCTGGGAAGCTCCATTCTCTCTTAACCTCACCACAGTTGAACCAGACATACAGTATTGTGTGGATGTGTACGATAGTGCCACTGGTGTTCTACTACACTCTGAGTGTGGTATTATTGAGGAACGCTACACCTATTCCCCTAGCAACCCCTGCTCTATGTATGCATTGTTGGTGACGCCTAGAAGCAATCTTGACGGAGCTTTCAATGGAAGCATTGGTAAGTAGACTTATTGAAATGTGTGAGTGGCTAAAAATTAATGCTATCACAATCTAACACAGCACGGTTTCAGGAATTCACAGTGCGGCCAGTATCAGTGATACAAGCTGAAGGCCTGAAGGCAGTGTTTGAGTGTTTGTACCCTGGTGCCCTGAGTCACAGTTGGGGGATCAATGGAATGTACCCAGCTGATGATGCGTTTCCACCTGATGTAACTCGTACCTCACCGTCTGATGATACTCCAGCAAGACTGGCCATCCCAGCCACAGTCCAGTACAACAACACTGTGGTGCAGTGTAGGGCTGTGCTCATTGTTGAAAGAAATGCGCAGATTGTGCCAACATGTGATGTTCTGTTATTAATACAAGGTATCCAGGTTTTATTGAACATTACAATTTATACTTTGAGCACTTTAGGTCCATTAGATTCTGTTACTGGACTGAGACTGGACATAGCGACCTCTACTTCAGTGACTCTCACCTGGGATGCCCCCTTCTCTCTAGACCTCACCACAGCTGAGCCAGACATACAGTATTGTGTGGATGTGCACAGTGTCCCTAGAGGACAACTAGTGGAGTCAACATGTGACATCATCGACACTAACTACACTTTCTCTACCAGTGATCAAGGCCAGTTAGTGTTTACAGTGACACCAAGAAGTAATGTGGAGGGTAGTCTCAATGGAACCTCCAGTGAACTAGTCGGACCTCCTTTGCAAGGTAATTAAATTGGTTTGTGTACCAAGCAGGATAGCCACATAATACTATCTAGTCAATCTCTCCCACCCCCTCTCCTCACAGCTAACGGAACAATCACTGGCGGCCCTGCTATTGAGTCTGCTCAACAACAGTTTACAATAGCAGGTGAGTAATAAAATACGCTAAACAAGCTTAACTTTAGTATGCTTTGTGGATAATTATTGTCTTTCCCATGCAGTGTCTTCAGGTGTGACTGCTGTGGTAGTTTTACTCCTACTCTTAGTCATTGCCATTTTAACAGCTGTTGTCATAGTGAAACGAAAACAAAGGAACCACAAAGGTAAACTGTTGACAAATTTGTTTCTATTTCTTTTTAATTTAGATGATGTTGTTGTATCAGATGGAAGAGTGGATTTGTCATCAACATTGCCAAAGATTGAGCAGCCTAACGAAGCTTATGCTCCAGTGCTCAATAAGAACATTGCCTATGAGCAGACACGGATACCAAGACACAATGAACACACCACCACCATCGTCACCACGGTAGTAGCAATGGAGGATGAGAACACTGAGCCAAGTCATGAGTACGAAGAAGTATTACCTCAGGAACACGATTGAGCGTCACCTCACATTATTACATAATGTAGTTGTTCCAAATACACGTAAAATAAATTGTGGTTACATTAGTGTTGTTATTTTTCCGAAAAGTTCGATAATTTGAACCATGACAACTGTGCCTCGTTCACACACTCAGTATTCAAAGTGATTGGGCCTGAAAGCAATCGTTGAATTAAGCAAACCATTCTCAATAGAGCTATATGAAATAGCTACAAAGTGCACCCTTTATCACAAATAATTATTACACAACAACTGTACTCTAAGTGCTAAGTGTCTGTTTGTGAACTATTCAGTGCATCTTTAACCTCTCCTCTCCAGCGACCAAACCTGTGCACACAATAATTATACAGTGATAAACTTTCCACTATACAAGCTCGGGTTTCACACCTTGATCTAATCCTCTTTTCCTCCTTTTCTTCCTCCTCGGTAAATTTGGTGCAGAATGTCTCCAGTTCGTGCACAGTGAACTTGATCCACTGTGAAGCCTGGATGAAAGGGTGTGCATACAATGGCGTAACTTAAGACATTTAGGGGGGATCTGAGGTAATTGGTAAGGCACGCTGACTCTTATAATTATGGGGGGGGGAGATTCAGCCTCAAAATCATGTTGCTTTCGACGTGCATGAGCTTCAAACAACAAATACGCAATAATTACAGAGCAATTCTTGGTTGCTGGCCTCACAGTTGAATGCAAAGTTGAGTACAGAGTCATTGTATTAATTGATAGTGCATGTTTTTTTCTAAAGTATTGAGCCTATAATTATACGTAATAAGAATGAGACTGATGAATGCAGCTAGCAATGTACCAGTCAGAGAACAACATTGCATATGAAGAGCATCACTAATGCAGCAGGCAGGAATTGACATAATAATTGAGGAGCGTTATCTTTAAAAAGCTGGTGGAGGCAGCTACTTAAATTGAGATCACTGAACACGCACTGTTACAGTAACTAGCACTGGCTAGCTGCATTGATATAATCACAGTTGAGTGTTACATTCTACAATCTTTGGTAGCAAATGAATTTCTCACTATACGAATGTGAATTGATATAAGAGGCACTCAAAATGAAACTCCTCACCTCTGCTGACAGAATCTCCTCCACCTCTGAGGTTTCAATGACAAACAGTTTAGCGATATCTTCAGAGGGTCCTAACTTGAGTCGTAGCTTGAGTGGGTAGTCATCGTCCTTACACAACTCTTTGCGGCCATTGTCATAGAACACACAGAGAGAGAACTGGGACACATCATTCTCAACCTGGACAAGAGGAGAGAGGAATTTTAGGGGATATAGACAAAAGATAATAGACAGGCTATACCTATACCTAGTACCTGCATGCAGAGCTATATTATAGCTCTGCATGCCGCCACAGATCAAAAGAGAAGCAGTATACATGTACAGTAATATAGACTAAAGTGTATACTTGCAACACAACAAAGAATTGCCAAAAAATAGCAGTCACAAGCTTATATAAGAGTGCCAAAAATGAATAATAATTATTTCATTATCACTACTATAATAGCCAAGACTGCCAAAAATCTAGTTTGGTTTTTTCTGAAGCTAAACCTTTAATTACTATACGTTCAAGCAAACAAACATATAGATCTAGCATACATTACGCCATGAGATTCGTGATTACAGCCTATGGGATATAATTATTATGATTCACACCTTGAACTTGGCTAGTAGCATTTTGAGCACATCAACAGTCTGGATGGCATTGGACACTCTCAAGTTCGTGGACTGACCGTGTGGAGGTGTGTACCTGTGATGCTGTGCAAAGATAGTGGGGGGAGGGGATTAGTCAAGTTTGGATCACAGCACACTATAATTATAGACCAATAGCTACTTATAGCTTATAGCTTATAGCTTATAACTTATAGCTGCATGCTTGATAGTGTTACAATAATTATACGTTAGATCTTAAATATCTAGTAGTTTATTATGAGATTGTACCCTAGTCTCCATTCTGATTTCAGTCTTTTTCCGTCGAGACAATCGTCTAAACGAAGCCGATCGTTTTCTTGTTGAGTTCCAGTTTACATCGAGACTACTGCAAGGGTATCAAAACACGACGATAATGTACACGGCCGGCCCACTCTCTGTTCACTATTGAATCTCACCAAGTTAGGGAAGATCTGCTGATAGTACTTCCCCTGTCTCTGTCGTGGTCTTCAGCCGATGGCTCCATTGAGTACATTAGCTCCCGACGATTCCTTTTTTCTCTGACCTGATTGAGGCAATACAGGACATGAATACACACCACACAAGTACATGTACATGCACAGCAGTTACTTCCTGCGGCTGATTCCAATTACAAAAACAAAGCCCATAAGTTTACTACAACAGAGTACAGGCTTGTTGGCTAAAAGTACTGTTGGGTAACCCAGTTATTGAGAGAGCACACATGCAGCTAGTGCAGTTCTTTTTCTACCTCTGACTGCTCATAAATTATTATAAGCTAGGCCATGAGAATCATGCAGCCAGTCTTCTATAATATTAGTTGCTTGTTTAGGTCAAGATTTTGTGACTGACCATAGTACAAAAAGTTGAACGAAGAGCCAATTTAAGCTGCAAATGCATATAGCATTGATTTCTAATCATACCTTTTGAGCTTCTTCCAGCATCACGGTGTATGCTGTGTCGTCCATCCCCACAAAGTCGTACGTAGAATCCCTTTTACTCCCTACGTATGAAAGGATACCTCATATGCAGTGTACATAAATGCGTTAATTTTTGATGACAACCTTTTTATACGTAGATTGTTATAAAGCTATCAAAATTTCAATCTGAAAACTGACAGTGCGTGGGTACTCAATATAATTTATACAACTGTCTCTTATCTCCACGAGATCCACAACCATTCGCTATAGATACGGTATAATTACAGTACAGTAACGTACCAGCATTATCCCACCCGTTGACCAATTGGAGCAGCTTCTTCCTCTCACCATCGTTCAGCTCAGCGCCATTACTCGAGCTCACAAAGTCATGAAAGGAGTCTCTGTTATTCCTGGCTTTAGCGTACATGATTCCGGGGGCCAATCGAATCGACTTCTTCAAACCCCAGTAGATCTTGAGCACTCCCTCAAAAAATAGCTGACCATTTACCTAAACAATCCAGATGGATAATTATAATGAAGTTCAAGAGCAATTAAGTGGTATACAATTGGTACAAGGAGTGCATGCAACATAGGACACATAGTTATCACAGGAGGATCACTTGGAGCCTTGATTTATTAATTCCAAATGTAATGCATGTACCTCTTTTGACTGAAGTTCCTCAGCTGTATTCTGCTTGTACATGTTGTACTCGGAAATTTTACTCAACAGTTTATTTCTAGAGGGGTGGGGAAAGATTGGATAATTATGGGGTAAAACACTATTTTACATCCTTTGGTAATAAAGTGCCAAGTTACTGGGTAAGTACTTGGCCAGGCGGGGGGGGGGGGGGGTATTTTTCTTCTAAACGACAACCTACGTTTCTGGTGCTGGCTGCTTATTGACGGCATCAGGGCCAATCTTGGAGGCCATGAGGACTCCTCCATTCCTGAAACCCTCCTGTCCAAACAATAGCTGGTAGCAACCGTTGCAGTAAGGCTTCTCTTGATGCTGTGATGGAAGGAATAAATTCGTTATAATGCATGAGGTGGGAATTAACCCTGGTACCAAATGAACAGTTTGCAAACAAAAAACAACAACAAAAAACAACAACTCCCACAACTCCTACAAAGGCCACCTCTGTATATATGTAACGATTAAAGGTATAGAGGGTTCACTGTAACCATGCATTATAATGTCATAATAGGTAATCAGACTGTATAATTATTGTAGTACTCAGCAATACCATATAAACATGGCCTTAATAGTTTGCTTCCATTGTTACAGAGGGGAATCTACCGTACATAAATGCATGCATATATCACTTGGTTGATGTATTGAAATGTTGCATGACTCACTATAATTGAGTGTTGTCCGGGTGGCAGTGTTCGATCACAGTAGTCACACCTCAGGCAAGATGGACACCAGTCACTGTCCCCAGCGACCTGGCGATCAGCTGTACGATAATGCAATAGGTAGGGTTACCGGGGTTGGATTTACGCCGGTTAAATTTCTTAGTTTAACCTCTACAAACAAAATAGGAATTTACAGACTGTGTTGGGGGGGTAATCTATTGATTGGAGGGGAAGCTGATATAGAAGTGTTTATAGGGGAGAAGCTATAACCACATAACTTATGTTTCAAACATATACAAGCATGAGTATAGTGAGAGGACTACTTACCTTTTTTCTTGAAAGCTGTTCTCTGTTTTGACCTGCACGATAATAATTATCATATATGAATTAATGAACAACTACGTACTACTATTATCAATGAGTTGTAATAAGGATTGGTAGAGCGTGTGTAACTTTTAGCGGCCACTGTTTTACGAATACTTTCAGCTATACCTTCTGCTCTTAGTATCCACTGACATGGCTCCATTACCCGAGTTCTCCTCCACAATGGGGCTGAGGCCATTGCCTGCTTCAAGAGAGAGAGATGAGATCAAATCATCCTCTTCTAGAGAAGTATCCACAGAGTTGAAGCCGTTTTCTGTTCTTGTCCTGTCTTCGCACTTCTCACTCATAACTGAAGACACCTGAAATGATCGACAAACGAGTCGAAACGATTAAAACGAGTATAATTACGTTTTGGCTATATTACCGTAGTGCTAGAATAGCTATAATTATGCGTTTTGGGAACTTTTAGAGAACAAAAACGTTATGCGATTTTTAGATAAATTTGTTTCTGGATTAGGCTGTGAGGCCTAATTGCGATACAATATGGTATATACATGTAGCCGCTCGCATAAAATAAAAGCATAATCAGTTTGTATCACGCATACATTTCTAGCATTACAATAATTATAATCATACTGAGGTAATTTTGTTTGTTGTAAAATGTTCATTTGGGACCTGCATGCTAAACATTCGTACAGTATTAACAAACGCCTTTGTTCTATGCGGCAATTATTATTATTATTATGACTCTTCAATGAATTCCAGCACCAATTGGGGACTGAGAATTTTAGTTATTGAAACTAGTTTGACGTTTTGCTGGGTTTTACTATATTATAGTACCTGGAAATGCTTTGTGACCTAACTATTAAGGCAATAGTTATTACAACATTGCTGAGTCTAGCTGACCTACAATACAGTTGTTTACCTATTATGACATTATTGATTACTGCTGCTTACCTGTGGCGATGGATGGAGAAACACTTTGCTTGAGTCTTGTTTTGGATCGCCTCGAAAAAGTTTCGTTTGAAGATCGCGATAGGGGACAGACAAGTGAAGAGTGTCCAACGTAGCAGTAAACACAGGGAACACTTCAGCAGCAATGCTCTTAGCAAGGGACAGTATCAAAACACAGTCTTCTTGAATCGATACAAGTTGCAGATCCCACGGTTCAATGTTTAACTTGTTCGCTAGTTGCAAGCACACTGATTTGATTTGCTTGAGGCTCACAGCAGCATTTCTGTGGTGTGTGTATTGCAGAGCCAGGTATACAGTATTGGAACCTGTGCTTCGAGAATGGAGAGTCGTGAACGGAACTTCATTCACATTTCGGGTGCAATACGTATCAAACTTGTCCAAATACTTTCTGAGATGTTGTCTGCCACTATTTGAACCAAATTCGGTTATTATCATTTCCAGGAAGTCGTAATTGAAGAAAGAGGTACGTTTGCAAATAATCCCGTCAATGGAATTACAGTTCATCAAATCAACTTTCTTTGTTAGCAAGAGGATCTTCAATTCTTGAACCGAATTTGTGGCAGATTTTATTAACAAGCGACGTAGCTCACCAAACAAGAACGTGATTTCCTCGAATTCTGATTTCAAATTGCCTTTGCGTAATTTATCTTTCGCAATGCAACCAGATGTTTTGAGAGACATAAATTGCAACGTTTCCCCTCCCTTCTTGCACGGGGTAGTACAGCCAGTGGGGAGAAACTTCTGCACTGTGCATTTCTGACAGTAAGGGCATACAAATCGAGTCGAATGCGTAACCTGTATTTGTGGAATGGTAGGTGTTAGTTTGACGTGATAGTTTCGAGCAATTTCATCGACGCAATCGTTTAGCGTGACTCCTTGTTTCGTAAGTACGCTCACAAAGACGTCGTATAGAAGTGGGTTTCTCTCGATCTTGTTTCTCACAGCAGTGACGGTGCGAACAGCTTTAATGAAAGACTCTGAGCTGGGACTACCTATTGATATTAAAGTGGTGTATTCAGTATCAGACAAAAGCTTTGCATTGTAGAGCTCGGTGCCTACAGTGTGAATGTTGTCTTTGATAGACTTGACAAGAAGAGAGGTGCATTCAACAATGGTGTCGAATTCGGGAGAAGTTTTACTCGATGCCATCTCTTGTTTTGAGGTTGTATAGAGAATAGATGAGATTCACGGATAACTCTCTGCGGACAAATTATTTGAATAGTGAGGTAGCTATATCAGTCCCGTCCCGGGGCGTCCCACATATGCAGTTAGGTGTAGAGTTCGGAGGATGCCACATGTTATACCGTTGTATAATTATGTACACAAAGAGTACGTTACGGTATGTGCATGCGTGTACAGTTGAGCCCCTCTTATGAACTTAATGGCCACCCCTAAAGAAAGACTAATAATTATTACGATAATTATAAAGGCAGGTCCCAAATGAACAGTTTTTTGTACAAGACAACAAAGTTGAGCCCCTCCTATAATGATGGCCAGCAAGGTTAACTAGTACTGTGATAAAGGCTATTGGCATACAGGTCACAAATGAACAGTTTATGTAAGACAACGTACCACTCAACAACGCTACCTCTGGCCAAAAACGTGCTCCCTATAAAGTTGACATTGTAAGTGTTACCAAAGTAAATACTCAATTGAGTGTTCCTTTTATCATTAATTCTTAGTACGTAAACAATATTGCTCGCGGACCACACCTAAGTTAGAGTATTATGCTTTACAATGAATGTATAGATGAGTATGATTGTCATATTGAAAGTTAAGAGTTATACCCCATGTAAAGTGATCCCAGCCTGTCTATAACTATATAGCTATAGTGGTCAGACCAACAGCTATAGCAATAGCTGTTAACCACATGTATGCACAGTAGAGGAGACATTATAATTATGGGACTTGGCTTTCATTTTAATTCCCAAGAATTGGTTAACTCTCTCAGCAGCTAAACACCCTATAGCTGAGCACAACCATAACAATCTTCATACTAGTCTCATGCAAACCTCAACATACCTTATAATAGCCAGTTAGCTCAGCAGCAGGTTACAAGAATAAAACACTCTAGCTATAGATCTGTAGATTGCCAAACACAATTTGCTGAATGTGACTATAATTATGACAGGCCTCCATATTTAGCACAGCCCAATTTGTCTTATTAGGGTGGCCATTGTGTCTAAGAACTTAATGGCCCAATCCATTACTAGTTGAATAGCGTGCACAATTAACTATATTCACAGACCAAGCATTGCAAAGATGATTATAATTATGACCAACTTGTTTTGACAACCAAACATGTGTACAAGGGATATATAGAGAGAGACGAGAGAGAGAATATAAAATAATAATAATTTACAGTGCAATGTTGAAAAGACAATAATATAAATACATACATAAAGGGACGTGGATGTTGTATACATTGCAATGACCTAAAAATACAAAAACCAAATACCTAAGTGCAGGAAAATTAATGAGAGTTTTAACGTATAATGAGATAACTATTTGCTATACATCTGTTTCTTCACATGTTCGACGAGCTTGAGTAATAGCACCTCTCCAGCGATCAAATCTGAGCAAAGAGAAACGGCAGCATTTAAATGGCGGACGTAATAATAATCAAAAACAGGCGGCTTAGGATAACTATAGATTAGGTAAAGGACATCAAAATGAATGTACTTTATGTACTGAACACTGAAACTTGTCAGCCTGCAAGTACAAACACATGCTATGGAGAAACTTTGGGGCACATTAACCTGGCTGTATTATAGAGGGTTGCCTACTCACAGGGACACCACAATAGAGACAGGCTTGCATACACATGTACACGAGTTACCTAGTTATTATTTTCTTCTTTTCTTTTTCTTCCTCCTCTTGAAATCTGGCGGAGAATTGCTCTAACTCGTGAATGGAGAATTTAATCCACTCTGCAGCCTGTGTGTGTGTGTGTGTGTGCGTGCGTGCGTGTGTGTGGTTAGTACAAGCAGGTATACTATTCACTCAGGGCGGCAGTGGGAATATCAATAACAGCAACCCCACATCATACGTAGTTGACTTTATTTTATTCCCAGTGGCACACTGAGGCCAGAGTGGACATAACACTCTTCATTAAACAATGCTATACTGTACAGTGAAGTTATCTATTGTGGTCACCCCCCATAATAATACAACCAGGTTAAACGTCTCCTGTGTGATCTCTTCTACAAGTTTCACTATACAGTCATGCACACAAGCTGGTAATAAACTGGTACTAAAACATTAATGGGTTGCACTTTCAAGTCCAATTATTACTAAGAGAATGTCCCCCTCACCTCTGCTGACAGAATCTCCTCCACCTCAGAGCTTTCAATGACAAACAGTTTAGCGATATCTTCGGAAGGTCCTAACTTGAGTCGTAGCTTGAGTGGGTAGTCATCGTCCTTACACAACTCTTTGCGGCCATTGTCATAGAACACACAGAGAGAGAACTCGGACACATCATTCTCAACCTGGACAAGAGGAGGGAGGAATGCTACTAGATACATGTAAGCAGGGATATGCCCACACTGGTTGGTGGTAACTAAACCACTTCTTAGGCCTATAGTAAACGAGGCAACAATTGTGACAAGAGTAGGGGGGGGGAAGAATAATAATTAGTTGAAACTACTACATGTAGATACATAATTATAAGCACGATCCACACTTGGTAACAACTAAACCACTTCTTGGGTCTATAGTGAAAGAGGCAAATTGTGAGATTGAACATTAAAAATAACCACTTAGTCCAACATTCTGAGCACATCACAGTTGTGTAAGGACATGGTTAGGCCCGTGGGTGATGCTATTAACATTGTTGCACATACCAAAGGATATTTACACCTTAACTGTAAACCTAAGCAACATGAACTAATTGTAATTTAAGTGCCTAGCTGGCAAACATAGTGTATACGCCAATTAGTACAATAGCACCTTGTACAAAAATGACTTTTCAGTCACACACAAAATATGCGCAAGCTGTACACACACACACAACTATTAACTATAATAATTATGTGTATAAGTTGCCTGCCTGCCTGCCAGGTGCAAACAATAGTCGTACTGTGTGTGTTTGTAGTGAATACAGAGATATAGATGTAGCCACCTTGAATTTGGCTAGTAGCATTTTGAGCACATCAACAGTCTGGATGGCATTGGTCACTCTCAAGTTCGTGGACTGACCGTGTGGAGGGGTGTACTTGTGACGCTGTGTAGGAAGTGGAGAGGGGTCAAAGTACAACATACAAAGTACAACATACAAGTACATAATTATTATTATGCTGCCTATGTACATTTGCTGCCTATGTACATTGTATAAGCATACAAGTTGAATGTACATGTACTCTCAGCTATACTATATATTTGGCGAGCATTATAATTATTTGGCAAATGAGGCGATTCAAGTAATTGGACAATCGTGCTACAGGAAATGCTCAAACGATGTTATTATAATAATAAATTACTTACCTTGAGTGATTTTTTATCCTCGGCTTTTTTTTGCCGTGATATCCGTTTGAAAGATGCCGATCTTTTCCTCGGAGAGTAGCTATTACCACCGTCCACACTACAAGAGGGGATAATAACCACACCCACTGTAATACACATTTGCGTAGCTGGTAAAGATCGTCACGATATAAAACAGTAATCATGGTTCTATCCAGTGAGAAATGTGATAGTGTGTATAATTATGCTCGCTATAACAATTAATATTAATGTTTGGGTGCTAAAGTATCATCAGACAAAAGCTTCGTCATGTTTGAGTCTCAGAAAGAACGCAGCTAAGTTGTCATCATTTGAAGAGCACACACAGCTATACTATTCTTATCTCACCTAGTTCCCCTGGTCAAGGATCTGCTGACAGCGTTTCCATCAACACCCTCTTTAGGATCACGCTCGAGTGAACCCATACGATCCTTTCTACGATCCAGCGTGCCTGTGTGTGTGTGTGTGTGTGTGTGTGTGTGTGCAGGAGATGTACATGTACGACACTTTTATCAGTGGTTTCATCAGCCGCTAAAGTTCGTCATAAATAAACTCGGAAAGAACGCAGCGAGTTGTCATCATTTGAAACCACTCTACTATACAGTGAAGCCTGTCTATAGTGTAGGGGCAGACCAACAGTGGCTGTAATAAAGAGGTGGCCTGCTAACACAGGTCCAAACACATGCTATGGAGATACTTTGGAGCCAGCGGCTGTATTATAGAGGGTGACCTGCTTATAGGACGTAGCCACATGTATTGTACAGTGTGTCCACACATTAGTATCGTGTAAACATGTACGCTCTAACAAGGATTGGCACCACTTTCGTAAATTTTGATTTTTACAAGTATCGTGCATATTGAGGGGTACCTGGTAAACTGGATGAGCCCTCCTGTGAATAGTGACCTGCTGGCAGGCTCATACTCATATCAGATTCCTGGTCCTGGTCTCTACTGGGCATTGTACCTGCAGAGGGAGGCATGATGTCCATCACAACCCTAGAATGCTTTGCGAGCATCAAACATATATGCGAACTTTGAGAGCATTCGCAAAAATAAAATCACAAAACCTAAACTACATGTAGTATTGGTAATAACACATGATCCTTGCCAGAACCCAATAGTTAGCAAAGCATTTGGCTCATTTTCAAAGGTTTTTCACTAGCTAGTAATACGATACATATACCCTCTGTATGCAAGTAAGGTTGATCACAATTCATAGAGGGCAGGGATGTGCCCACACATTGGTCGGTGGTGGTGGTCGGTACTAACCACCCTCTTAGATAAAAATATTCAATCAGATAATAATTGTGGCTTGTGACACCTCTAGCAATTTGTTGAAGCCTTCTTTAATACTTACTAACCATACATTTTGACCTCTGACATCAATGGAAACACTATGCCAATATCTACCATAGCACAGTTCAGATGGTGAACTCGGGCCTAAGTCACTACTGAGTCAATACATCCCATGTGGCACTCGTGCATGTGTCACAACTATTACTTAAAACCTATTCAGGGCTGCATCCAGGATTTTGGATCAGGGGGGGCAAATTGGGCATATGAAAATGTAGGAGGGGTGAAGTCATCAGAATTATAGCAGTACAAATGCCTATTAATGCAGATCCTAGGGGGGTCGAAACTGTGCCCAGGGGGGGGGGGAAATACCCCCCTCAATGCAGCCCTGCTATTTATGGCAAAAAAATGCTAGTACATGTGGTAGGGAAAGCATTACATCATACAGGTTTTCAATACAATGTACACTAATTATACCTAATACTTAGTGCGTATACTGTATATGCTTGATCAGGAGCCGCGGCTACTAAATGTTTCATTTTGCTGGCAGAGGAGGCTACAATTCAAGAGGGGCCACTGTTCAAGAGCGGCGTTTATTAGCTCCAGATAATTTAGTTTGTCATCAAAAGTTGTTTTCACCTGCATAAACTTGAACTCTGCCATGAGAAAGTCTTTGTGAAGCACTAACAAGCTGCTACTCATAGCTACGTACATGTAGCTAGCTGCTAGTAATAATTTTTTTGGCTGCCACGTGCAGAAATGCTAGAGTCGAAGTTCACTGAGGCTACTATTTGAGAGCGGCTATTAAATGTTTCATTTTGCTAGCAAGGGAGACTACTATTTGAGTGCAGCCTTTATACAAGAGCGGCCTCTGATCGAGCATATACGGTATGTACATGTGTATATACCTTTGTGGTCCCACAGCATCGCCTGCAGTCTCTTCTTATCTTCGTCATCAAGATAACGGGTTTGCCGTGCCTGGGTACAAAGGTCGATTACTTACATGTACAAATAGTACACGAGAAGAACAAATTCTGTACATGTGCTCAATCACACTTACAGTCTGTATGTCTACAAAACAGGAAACTTGGCCTACTGTATTAGTGTGATATACTGTATACTGGCATTCAGAGGAGGTACGACATCCGCGTGTCAAAGGAAATGTTTATTCCTTAGGTCAAAGTTCAATATAATAAAGAATGTGTGTGTGTTTAAGACACGCGGATGTCGTACCACCTCCTCTGACTGACATTGGTACCATTTCTGACTAATTGCTGCAATGATACATTTTGTACATGCATTAGTTACTGTACAAGTCATGACAAGTGCATACAGTGAAACCTGCCTCTATAATGGTAAGTAACTGTGGCTGTAATAAAGAGGTGGCCTGCTAACACAGGTCCAAACACATGCTATGGAGACTTTAGGGCCTATCAACCTGGCTGTGTCCTGGTTACATGTATAGAGGGTGGTCACAATAGATAGGTTACACTGCAGGTACAGAGGAGGTACGACATGCAGGAGCACTTTAATTACTTTAATTACATTCCGTTCACGTGTAGGCCTAGGTTTTTTAATGCTGAGTCAGCTAATCAAGTGTTTTAATTAGGAAATCAAGCCTATTTGCTCCTGCATGTCGTACCTCCTCTGCTACAGGTACATGTTCCCCAATACAGTACAGTAGCTAAATGCATATGGACTATCTTTTCAAATACTTTTATCAGTGGGTTTCATCAGCCGCTAAAGTTTGTCATAAATAAACTCGGAAAGAACGCAGCGAGTTGTCATCATTTGAAACCACTACTATACATAGAATCCTGTCTATAGTGTAGGGGGTAGACCAGCAGTGGCTGTAATAAAGAGGTGGCCTGCTAATACAGGACATTGGGGTTAATGGTTGGGGCCCATTAACCTGGGTATAGAGGATGACTACAGTGAATGAAATATGTCTTCAGTGTATGGTCACATGCTACAGAGAGACTTTGGGGCCGGCTGTATTATATATAGAGGGTGGCTTGCTTATAGGGACACCACAATAGACAGGTAGATTAATTAGTAATAACAAGGGCATATAAAAGAGAGAGGGCAAGCAACTGACTATCAACCCTACGTGCGAGCAAAAACCAAAGCCACAGACTGGATATACTATGTACTGTACACACAAATCTAGATATTACTGTACTTTCCACTGCCCATTTTAGTTTTTGCTCGCAAGCTGTCGCATTCCCTCTCTCATTTTTATGCCAGGGTGTCATACAGGATTTTGAAGCAGAGGGGGGAAATAAGAAGTAAAAAAAAAGGTCAACTGTTGTTTCAATACCCTGTTATAGTATGTAAAATTTCCAGCTATGGACACTCAGCCATAAGTCATACAACTAGTTACCTGAAAGCAAAAAAAGGAGGGGGAAATTGGAGCTAGGGGGGATATCCCCCTTCCCCCCCCTGTATGACACCCTGTACGCCCTTGGTAATAATAATCATTTAAATACAAACTGTGTGTACCTTTTGAGCTTCTTCCAACATCAACACGTACGCGGCATCGTCTCCATGCACGAAGTCATAAATGGAGTCTCTGTCAGTCCTGGCTTTAGCGTACATGACTCCGGGGGCCAATCGAATCGGCTTCTTTAAACCCCAGTAGAGCTTGAGCACCCCCTCAAACGATAGCTGACCGTTCACCTGTGTGTGTGTGTGTGTGTGTGTGTGTGTGTGTGTGGGGGGGGGGGTGTGTGAGATGTGATAAATGTTCAGCTGTAGTACAAGCATAAATACAATAAAGTTCGAGTGCTAAAGTTTCATCATTCATCAGACAAAAGCTTCGTCATATTTAAGTCTCAGAAAGAACGCAGCTAAGTTGTCATCATTTGAGGAGCAATAGTAACACTAACTACATGTACACAATAAAATTGATGACCTGATTTTGTTAAGACTCACCTCTTTAGGCTTGAGCTTCTCTACACTGTTGGACTTCTCCAGTCCACTCTGTTTGTACATGTTGTACTCAGTAATTTTACTAAGCAACTCTTGTCTGGGGGGGGGATAATGAAACTCTAGGGGCCAGGGAGTACATAAAAAATAATGAAACATCTCAAGAACGAATTAAACTAGAGAGGGGTACTCATATTTGAAATGCTACAAGTAACGGGACTAAACATCTGCCTTATTTTAAAATTAAAAATGCTTTTAATCCTCCATGTAGGTATCGTGCCTAACATTGAACCTACATGTATTGTTTCTTCTAAATGACAACCTACTTTTCTGCTACTGACTGCTTATTGACTGCATCAGGGCCAACTTTGGAGGCCATGAGGACTCCCTTCCTGAAACCTTCCTGTCCAAACAAGAGCTGGTAGCAACTGTTGCAGTAAGGCTTCTCTTGATGCTGCAAAGGGGAACACACACACACAGAGCTAAAAGGTTGTCTGTTTGTACTGTATTGGAGAAAACACCTGTACAGTGAAACCTGTCTATTGTGGTCATTTTAAAAAGGTCACCCTCTATACTACAGCCAGGTTATTGGGCCCCAAAGTCTCCATAGCATGTGTTTGGACCTGTGTTAGCAGGCCACCTCTTTATTACAGGCACTGTTGGTCTGCTTTACGAGATGACCACAATAGACAGGGTTTACTGACAATACTGATTGTACACACAGAGTAAGAACAAAAGCGCTGTACACATGGACTTACTTTATTACATGTATGCAAGTTGATAGTACAACCTGATCTATGCAACATTTGCATCACTAATTCCGGAAAAACTATTAATACTGCTGCTGTGTGAAGAATAGCAGTACACAAGTGGATACAGATACTGTACAGTGAAACTTATTTTTGTCCAGTTGTATTGTGGTCACCCATTAGGCAGGTCAGCCTATATCATAATAATAGCCGGGTTAATGGGCCCCAAAGTCTCCATGTCATGTGTACGTATAGCAATCCCTTTCTTCACTACAGCCACTGTTAGTCTGCCCCCAAGGGTGACCACAGTGTACGTATACTATAGGTTGAATATTAGGCCAATGATTTTAGCAAGAGTTAGAGGATTGACTTACAGCCGAGTGTTGTCCTGGGGTGAGATTTATGTCACACTTATCACACTTCAGGCAAGCAGAGTGCCAGTCCTTACCTAGTATCACCCTCCGCTCAGCTGGGGGGAGGGGGGGGGGGGTTATCAATACATTAACAGATATGCTAGTATTTAATTTACACATTTTTAATTTACACATTTTTAGACTAACTTCTAAGGTATCCTAGAGATTACACATGACTGAAACCCTCAGTGTACTGTACACTGAAACCTGGCCATACAGCAGTCACTATAACTGGGTAGACCATCCAGTGGCTGTAATAGAAAGATGTGCTCAGGTGGCCTACTAACACATGCTATGTGGGCCTCAGCTGTACAATAGAGGGTGGCCTGCTTAATACAGTCAAGCTCATTCATCTGTATCCCTGGTGTCATACAGGGGGGGGGGGGTATGCCTCCCTAGCTCCAATTCCCCCCCTAAAATTTGCATTCAGGTACTAGTTGGGGTCCATAGCTGGCAATTTTACAGGGTATTGAAATAACAGTTGACGTTTTTTTTTTAGCAAAATGTTCTAGATACTTTTCTTATTTCCCCCAGGGCCCTTCTACTTCAAAATCTTGTATGACACCCTGCCCACTCTTACATCATTATATTCAAGCTTCAATTTACAAGCCTGCCTATAATTGATTAAGTACGCTCACCATGGTAGACGGGTTTGCCACACTTTGGACACGTGGACATTGCTGCAATTTTATTAGCTGTTTTAGTAGAAGCCGACTTCTTTAACGATTTGACTGTTTTAAACCCACTCAACATTCAGATGACAGCGGATAGGGCTTACTGTGTGTGTGGTGTGGGGGGGGGGAGAGGGGGTGATAATCATACAAGGAATATTCATATAGAATCAGTACAACGCAATAGAAGGAAATGGAATAATTGTTCACTGACACACAACTGAGCTTCACTATATATATACTCAGACAGTTGTACACATGTACAGCAGTGCAATGCATTCATACTCTGGTAGACATTCCTGGTGCAGTACACAGTGTTATTACCATGTTTGACTCTAACAGTCACACACAATGATTGCTTACACTCAACGGAGGTGGGCCAACAATAATAATACAAGCAGCTTTTGCCATAATCTCATATCCCATAAATTATACAGACCATTTGATAATCCCTCAAGATAGTAATTAGTGTTAGGGTATTATTACCAACAGATACAGCATTTGGCCTGGGATACACGAATTGAAAGTTTTTGTTTAGAAGCTTTCACATCAGAATAAACACAAACTGATGATTTATACCATATGCAACTGCATGCATTGAAAGATAACACGCACACGCACACACACACCGGCACGCACACACACACGCACACGCACACACACCGGCACGCACACACACACACACACACACACACACACACCGGCACACGCACACACACACACACTGGCACACGCACACACACACACACACGCACACACACACACACACACACTGGCACACACACAATACAGCCTTCCCCTTTCCTGTACATACATGTGTATGTAATGACCTAATGTATGGAATTGAAAGCTACACAAGCCACAGGTCTTTAGACACATTAACCATAAAGTTGGTAAACTTTCAGATTGAGCCTGAGCGCGTTAAACCAAAAACAATTACACGCATAAAAATATCAAATTTATGGGAGTAATGTGTACAAAAACTGTTTGCATTTTACAGGTAGTCATTGTACGTTTACAGTTGCTATAACGGAATCCCTATACGTAAAGTTTCCTACTAACAACACATCCTATTTCAGCATAATTATGCTCATACATGACACACATGCAAACATGTGTGAGAAAATTGTGTAAAATGGAGGAAAATACTATAAACAGTGACATCACTATTATTGCTATACTGTTGTGACAATGATGTTGTGAGTACAATTCATTAATTTAGGTACTTCAAAGCCACTCAGGTTACTAGTGTAGGGGATAGATCAGAAGCAACAGGAAATAGCTTGTTCGGTGGTTGGGGTAACTATTGATACTCAAAAAAAACAACAAAAGTCCTCCAGTCTCCAAAACACAACTTCAGCTGACAATAATTAAACAAAGATCCCGTAAGAAATGCAGTGAAATCTGTCCATGGTGTTCACCCTATAAGCAGGTCACCAACTATAATACAGCCAGGTTAATGGGCCCCAAAGTCTCTCCATAGCATGTGTTTGGACCTGTGTTAGCAAGCTACCCTCTATAATACAGCCAGGTGAATGGGGGCCCAGAGTCTCTCCATAGCATGCGTATTCGGACATGTGTTAGTAGACCACCTCTATAATACAGCCACGTTAGTCTACTATAGGATGGCCTATAGACAGTAGAAATCCACTCCTTCAGATAAAACTAATACACTCTCTCCAAGTGAAACAAAAGGTTATCACTATATCACACCATAAACTGTATTGTAGGCTTGGAAACGGTCGAGCATCATCGATCGCCTTTTTAGCTAGGTGACGAGTGAAAATTAGGATATTATGTAAACCACTAGAGATGGTGTTAGGCAAATTAGAGTCTAGAGTACTACAAGGTGTCAACACAACACACACAACGCATATTAGTCTAATTATGTGTAATGGGCACTTGAACACTTGTGTTTATATTAAGTAGAGCAAATTACATAGTCTGGCTATTAATTATACACCTCACAGGTTGTGTGTGTGGACCTAGCTATATATAATAAATGCACACATAACCACATACACAGAATTTGTTAACATACCTTTGAAAGAAAAAAATGGAGACTTAGATAGTCCACAGTTTATAATTAATTTTATAGCAGAGAACTAACTAAGCTAATATAAAGCACCCCCTTTTAGTTTGGACTCTGACCTGCCTCAATCCTTCCGCTGTGTTGTCCGAGCACAATAGAAAGAATAACTTGAGTAGTTCCGCAGCAGAGTCAACTTCACAAAACATACACAAGGTCTTCCCTTCTGGGCTGCAAACACAGCACCGGCTTGGATCACGTGACCTTTGACCCTTCAGGCATGTGGGTGGAGTTTAACAATCCTTGATTCTATTTATACTATGAAACACACATGGAAAAGAAAATTTGAAAATATTAAATCTGGAAGATGACTTTGTGGAGGGCCTGCTGTCTGTTTAGAAGGTATCCAGCTCAACAGGTCCACCTGGTTGCTAGGTCAATATCATACACTCCAAGTAAGTCACAATATGAAGTCAAAATGGCGCTCAAATTGTTAATTTGTATAGGTGTGTGTACTGCAGAAGCCCAGGCAGTGACTGTGCACAAGTATCCGTCCACACCAAAGCTTGCTGAAAAAGTCAGTTCAGCTTCTAAAAATTACAGTCACATTGTTAAGTGCTGTGTTTCATTTCACATATTCCCTGGAGAATCATGGAGGTTACAAAGATATACACCTACCTTCTAAAATAAGGCGCAACCTGGAGATTTTTCCCATAATTATAAATGCATTGGCTATTTCTTGTTTTGCATGCACTAGCCTCAAAAACGTAATTATAAAAGCGGCGCCTTATTTAGAAGAAATACAGTATTATACACCTATTAACCTTCTTTTACGTACTGTACAACTTAGATTTATGTGTACTTACACCGTGACATTTAGGGCACTGCTTGCCACCCCTTCCATTCTGAATTGAATATATAGTTATACTATCCATCCATGCAGATTGCTGATGACCGAGGGTGCCCGCTGTGCAGAGCTGGTCTGCAAAAGTTTGGCTATCGCGATGTGCTCCTCTTGAGGCAGTTCCTTACACCAGACGGCTACCTGATCGGTCGAAGGCTGACGGGGGTGTGTCCTAAAATGCAGCGACGAATCACCAAAACTATCAGACGCTCCAGAAAACTCGGTACACAAATATGTTGCCTTTATGCAAATGTTATAACACCATTGTAGTATGATTAAGTTATTTGTAAATAAGTGTACCATAAATTGTTATTCGAGAATGGTCTTTAATGCATTTGTTTTTCTCGCCCGATGGCATAATTTTCCTAATTGTGTTCCATTTTACAGGTCTGCTGCCAAATTTTGAACTGAAGAACTCTCCAGAACTCAGCTCTAGTTAGGTTAACATGCTAATGTCATCATTAATTTATAACAACTGTGTCAATTATTGCACGCATGTATATAATTAAATTATTGTCAATATCATACAATCGTTATGTATGTACATAGCTATATACAATCATGTACTCTTGATAAATTATTGTGAGCATGTTTATATCGTTATAATTATCCGTACAAAAAGGGAAACTAAAAATTAATGATTGTGTTTTGTAAAATAGAGGGGCTGATGAAAATACAACATTTTGATTAAGAACTTTAGTCATGTTTCAGTTCAGTTATCGTAAGTTGGAGCCGCCTCAGTGTTATCACACCCACTCATCGTCCCGTAGGCATCGTTTTGTTTGTAGCTGATCATATCCTCATAAATAGTGGAGACATTATCGTTGGTATTGGCTGAACTTTGACCCTTGTCAGCGAGTGGAATTTCACAAGGAACAGTCCTGTGTATTATATTGAGGAGAACATACGAACTTAAGGCATTTACTTAGCAGTTTGACTTGTTTACACTTAATAGCCTTGTTCCCAGCCTCGTTGTCTCTAAAATAACGCTAGTATTTTTAATTAAACTTAAAATAGTTTACATAAACAAGTGTCTAAGACTAAAAGTGTCTATGACACTCTTAGTCTATGTGGTTTGTAATAATTAAATGTCACTGCAGTGTACTATAGATATTACTACGAACCACTATACATGCAAACCACACAAACAAGCTCACATCTTCCCTCCTCTCTTGTAACGGAGCACTAGGTAGGTCACCATCACTACAGCTAGTCACTGCAATCACCACCACGACTACCAGGGCTACCACTCCTCCCACCACAGCACCAGTGTTGTCAGAGGAGGGGGAGCTCTCATCAGTAGAGGCTGTAATGGCATATGGTAAAATGGTGTTGGCAGAGATGGAGCTCTCATCAGTAGAAGCTGTAATGGAATAATTATGCATGCATGATGAGAGACGATGATTGTTAGCACCAACCTATATTGACTAACACAATACATGCTGTGTCCCTCCCTCCACTGTTAGGCACCACACAGCAGTAGACACCACCAGGAGCAGTAGCTGTTCCACTCATCATCAGACTGACACTCATCTGACCTCTGCTAATGTACAACGCTCCATCCTCCATAACAACAGAGCCGTTAGGATAGTACCAATCTTCCGTGTCACCCTCACAGCAGTCGGCAAGGTCAGTATGACAAATGAGACCACTCCCCTCTCCCACGGAGGATAGGGGGATCTCAGAGAGCCCTGACAGGTAGGTGGTAGAGGAGAGGGACAGGTAGACAGGAGGAGGTGCTATGGGGGGGGGGGGGGTTGATATTATAGTGTCAAACAGATGAGAATGGATTCCTCACTCTGACAAGACGGCGGGCTGCTCCAATTGCCAGTGGATAGACAAGTTGCAACAGGTGAATCAGAAAAAATGAATCCAGTGTAACAGGTGTAGGTCACCTCTCCTCCGATCACTGTGCTGGTTGGTGTTCCAGGAGATCCATTGGTAATAGAGGGTGGGGGGCCACAAGAGATTACTGCATGGTTACAAGATGGTTTTAAAATAACAGTGATGTGGTGGTAAACTATAATTTTTTATTGTAATTGTGTAGCTAGCTAAACTAAATGCACCTAGTTGCACACAGAAAGTTGTGTCAACTCCAGCACTCTCAGGAATCACACAGCAGTAGGACCCAGTGGGGCCTGACACAGACCCTTGACGATGAAGTCGTACTATCCCAGTAAAACGAGTGGAGACAAAGGGAAAAGAGGTGTCAACATCAGTACGTCTGGGAACAACTTCTCCGCTTGGAAACCTCCACTCTCCGGCTGCAAGGCCATCACTTCTTCGACAACACTGAGATTTGTTAGTGCTGCAGATAAGTGCTAAGATCATTATCCTCCCCGATGGTATCTATGGCAACCTGTGAGTTCATAGCAACATTGGTGGTTCCTATGAATACGGATACGAATACAGAAGACACTGTAGGGGTGGGGGGAATTAATAGTATCTCTGTTAGAATACACATTGCACGTACTTACCTTCATAAGTGAGAGCTGATCCACTCCATGATCTGGTAGTCAGACACACTCTGGTAGTAGTGGAGGGCACGTATCCATTCAGGCAGCTCTGTGTCACCGTGGTTCCCTCTAGTCTGGGAGTGGTAGCTGGACTATAGTTGACTACACCATTCACTGAGACAATGAGGTCAGGGCAGATGGCTGTGGAGGGCAACACTATGTCAGTATAATAAAAGCACCACAGGTGCTGATGCCTCGGTGGAGATGCCAAATCTACTACCGTATTACTAGAATGTTTTGCGAGTATCAAACATTTGCGAACTTTGCGATGGTAGATCAATAATATCTGCAACAATAAATTATTACTAGTAAATACACACGATCCTTGCCAGAACACAATACAGTAGAACCTCGATTATCCGGACACCTTGGTTCCAGAAGCAGGCCGGATAAGTGAATATGCCGGATAATCAAATAGATAAACCACGCCTTGATCCACCCACTTTATTGATGAACAGCAGTGCCACATGTTGTCTGCGCATGCGCAAAAGAAAAGCAGGCATGTCTCCATGGTAACAGCTGCAACGCGCATGCGCATTTGAGGGACACACCCATTTTCTGAATTATGTAATCTAGAAAACTGCCAAGCCGGATAATCGAGGTTCCTGATAATCGAGGTTCTACTGTAGTTAGATCGCAAAGGGTCAAATTTTCTGCTGATTTGGCTCATTCGCAAAAGTTTTTCACCCGCAAAATTCTAGCTTTATTATGCCTCGGTGCGCATGCGCAAGCGAGGTATACGGTAGTGTGTTTGTGTGTCTGTGTGTGTGCCTGTGTGTCTGTGTGTGTAGACCGCTACAGCTGCTCAAGGATGAATCAAGTGCAAGTAAGAGTTTCTATAGGCTTCTAGTCATATTTACTTGGATTTTAATTCGTGGATTTGCAAAATAATGCTTCGTTCTCGAGTTATGCCTAGTTTTGCTTACTTGGAATGCCATTGCAGCCTTTTCAGAAGAGTCCGTAGCAAAACTTGTTCACCGAGTGTTACTACTCTACTTAGTAATTAGCTCTGCACTAGAACGCTAGCTATTGGTAGCTGCAAGAGTGAGCAGAGAGCTGCATAGCCTCGATCCCAGGCCGCACTTGAAGGCAGCCATTTAATTTTAGACTTGAACTTTTGGCATCGATCGTTTTTAATAACAATCATGGTTGATCATTACCCACTATTCGCATGCAGAAAATCAATGTGTGTATAAAAGCTAGCTATTAGTAGTTTTATGTTATGTAGCTTTGGCACCTCCATTAGCACCCGCGGTGCTTTCATTTTATACATAACTCGAGAACGAAGCATTATTTTGCAAACCCACGAATTAAAATCCAAGAAAACATGACTAGAAGCCTATAGAAACTCTTACTTACTTCATTGATCCTTGTGCAGCTGTGCAGCTGTAGCAGTCTACACACACAGACTGACAGACAGACACACACATGCACACACAAAACAAAACACACTATTACCGTATACCTCGCTTGCGCATGCGCACCGAGGTATAATTATAGCTATAGCCAGTTATAACGTACCTTGACAAGTTGGAGCCAACCCACTCCACATTCCATCACTCCCACAAGTCCTTATGTTGTTGCCTCCATTGAGAGTGTAGCCAGTGTCACAATTGTAGGTGGCCACAGTGTCCGCTGGTCTGTTGTCCATGGATCCACCACCACCATAGTCAACGATTCCATTTGTCGGTGAGGATAGGTCAGAGCAGATCTCTATAGGAATTTATAAACAGGTACATGCACTCAGCATACACATGCATTACATGTATGCACGTTCAGCCACTAATTCCTTACCCTCACACACTGGAGCTGTTGTTGAGCTCCAGGTTCCATTACTCTGACAAGTCCTCACTGCCACTCCGACAAGACGATTGTCACCAAAGCAGCTGTAAATAGCCATAGTACCCACTGGTCTGTTGTCAGTGGATCCACCAACATATGTTATCCCTCCGTTAGAGATGAGCGGGAGATTTTCAGAGCATGTGGCTGTAGGGTAGGGGGTATATAGTTTAGTTGCAAGTTGATACTGAACAAGGACACCTTGACAAGTTGGAGCTGACCCACTCCACACTCCATCACTCCCACAAGTCCTGGTGGTGTTGCCTCCATTGAGAGTGTAGCCAGTGTCACAGGTGTAAGTGGCCACAGTGTCCACTGGTCTCTGACTAGCAGTCCCCATATTTTAGCTGATCATTCCATTGGTCCTAACAGTCAGGTCAGGACAGGTGAGGGCTGCATGTGTTTGGTGTGTATATAACCAAAAAGTTTGTGTACACTATGTAGTATATAAATATAGTTAATTATAGAGCTCTCCATGCACGAATAAACATGCATGCAATCAACCATCCGTGACTGCACTAATCTATATTATGATCTCTGCATGAATTACCTTGTTGTCCCCAGCAGGTAGACACAACACACACTGACAGCAGAAGCAGAACTAACCGAACACTTGAAGTTACCATAGTCTCGCGAACCATCCAAAAAATAAGGTCTGGCCAATTTCACCTACAGTCATGCAGAGTTGTGTTGACCACACCATGCATGCACAAATATATATAGTGGTGCTCTAAGTAGGCTAGCTAGCGTAAATAGATTTTGCAAATCTAATTATATGTGGTTTCATTCACATTCTTTCTCTAACCACACCACATGCAGGAGTGAAACTACCGGTGTAATTATATCGTACATTCGAGAGATTCGACATCAAGGGGAATGCATGGATACTTATACATGCACCTTTCAAGTTAGTTGTAAAGTAGTGGGCTATTGGCACAGAGTGAATGTTTGAACACAGGTGGAACTAAAAATGCGTGCTTCCTCTGCTATATAGCTTAATTGAATTGGCATCTTGCTCGTGATCACGTACTATCTCTATTAGCCAAGGTTTATACCACTATAAAACTGCCAGTATAATTATATGCTTGTTTGCACTCTTGATTTTCATTTCATCCATAAAACGCATTCAGCGATATTGGCCGCATTTGCATGACTTTACTTATGTTATACATGCATGTACTATATAATTATATAATTATATATGCCCTGTATATAGGCCTATAGCTATATATAATGCTTGAGGGCTGCCCTCAGGGGCACTAAGTCTTTCTTGCATGAACAACAAAAACATGGGAGATATATAGCCCACCCACCAAAAGGCTCTGTGGTGTCTTGGACAGATGCATGCAATTGGGCAAAAGGCAATCAGAGAATGTATTTAATATATACATACCGAATTACAGACACTGGAAGAAAGATGTCAATTTATAGTCTACTATAGTATAGTATGGGCTATTATATATAGTTTTTCAGTGATGTATTGAGTGATAGTGTACATTTTAAACTCATGTTACTGTTTTCCATTGCAGCGTATTCATTGCATGCAGGCCTTCTCACAATAGATGCGTGCTTGTGAGTACCGTATATAATCTTATGTGAGCATGCACAAGAACAATGGTTTATTGTGGTAGCTGTGTGCACTGTAAGTTATACAATGCAAAGTAATGCTACAATACAGCCATTGTGACATTAGTAAAACCAGTAAGTTTTATAGACTATATAAATTAGACTGTTTTCTGTAGTACAAAACAGATCGTTTAATTAAATTGGGCTATACATTGCACACCTAATTATAGCACTATAGCCGATTGTATATAATTATAATTATATTAATGGTGTCCTTTCTGAGGGCTCAATTGTGGGAGCATGTTAATCTGTGTCAGTAGTGGTCGTCCTGAATCTTGTTGTCCACCGAGCGGTTTCTAGTCCCCAATCAGTACGTACAGCTGTTTGGGCGTCCAATCGATTGGTATTTGAATGCCTTGGTCTGGTTCGGAAGCTGTAGCACATGTAGCCAAAAACTATCAGTGGGAAAGACGATATAGCAGTTGCTATAACTGATCGTGGTAAAGCTGTAAACTGTGGATATGGAAGCACAAGAGAGAAATTCAGCGAAAACACAAGTATATAGTAATGAAAAGTAGAATGAAAAATACTCCAATTTCTTTCAGTATATCTCTTCTCCTTGTGAATTGCCTTCTCCATAAAGTACAAAACCATATACTTAGAATAAAGTTTCCTAACAGGCTTAGCGCCACTATTGCAAGTGGCATAGTGATTAGAACTTGTTCCGGTATGGGCGATGTTTTTCCTTGATAATGATCTGTGCTATACGCAGTGACACTGCACACAAACCCAACAAGCAATGTTATCATTAGAAGTAAAACATCCATGCAGTAATTTTGAAAACAAGATTGCTCACACCAACTTGACCAAGGACACCTTCTTGAAAAACAACCACACAATTGTGTTACCAGGGTAAAGTAGATAGAGGACATCAGTATAGCCATCATCCATTGTGAACCAGTTGCTGCACTTATAAACAATGCTCTACCTTGAATACAAAATGCGGAGTACCTCGACTCATTAGTATCCTCTTCAATCAATGCAGAAATTGTCCAAACACAAAATGCTCCTAGTTTTAGTGTAGGGATGACTGTCATGTAGACTATCCTTCTTACGAGAAAGTTAGTCTTCTTTCGATAGATAAAGACAATATTCAAGACCATCCCAACAAAGCTCAATGGAAACACTACTGAGAGTACTGCTGCTTGAGCAATGTAGGCATCTGGCACGGTTGTGTTGTCAATGTTTCAATGAAGCGTGTCCCATTGATGTATCTGTATGCTTTCCTCCAACCGTAGTCGCATTCCATTCTCGTAGAACAGCCTGGTAGCAAGAGTGCATAACATATCAAAACATTTTGTCAAATGAATGTAAAAAATATGTAAAAGTTGTCATCAAACATTTAATCTACAAGTATACAAATGCAGTAAAAAGTGAGACAAAAACACACAATTTGTACTTCAAACACTAAAAAAGAAGGAATTTTACCTAGAAATAATTTTAGTTTGCTCTCTATTGTATAATCTAGCTATTACTCTTTCCAATGATACCTCACATGCAGTTTCTACATGAGCTGCATACAGTGTTTTTCAGGTTTGAAATATAACAGTGATGACAGTTTTACCATTGAATTGCAGTGACTGGAAAGGGACTGTCCCATACTTTACATCATAAATTTTTGTGGGAAGGGTATTTACCTTTAGTTCGGTGCTAGGCAGCACAAGTAATTCCTAAGGATTCATATGAATGTGGGTTGCTTAGTTTCCTGTTAGTGTTAAGCAGCGTTAATTTTGCATAAGTGCATGTAAGTAGAGCTAGCTAAAGTTTATTGTGCCAGCTAGACTACTGTATACCTACTGAGGATGACAGATCAGCCCAAGTAACAGCCAAGGTATACTACTGTAACATAGAGCTGATGTCAAGTTTCCAAGACAAGCAAGGCAAAGCAAAGACAGTGCCCAGGAACTGAAGAAAGCCCCTGAAAAACTCTCTCCTGGTGGGATTTACCGACACTGACGATCCATCAAGAGATAGTTAACATACACATATTGGATATGATGATGAGTAGAGTAATTATGAATGGAGAGAATAGCTGGTAGACTTGATGGACTGGATGAAAGTCCGAACAGTGACACTGATAACTGATTACAGACTTAGTTTATTATTTTTTTCATTGTATTTTGAGTTAGAAACCAAGATTAAGGTATAATCTGGTCTGCAGAAGAAAGGTACAGATGCTAACTTGAATCTATGCTACCTTGTTTGCTAATTACACTGCAGTACTTTTATTATTTATTATGAAGAGGAAATGACAAATATGACAAGTTATGACATGAAACGTCACAATTATTGAGTGGGCGGTAACAATTTTAATTTGACATTTCACATTGCAATGTTTTGATATGGAGAAGGGATTGTCACACAAACACTACTGTGACGTCATATGAAATAGCCCTAATGAGCCCCACCCTTCTGTTCCTAGTCTAGCAGAGGAGGTTGCGTCATCAAACATGATCTAGGTCGACTCTAGCCTCGAATTCACGCCGATTAAAATACGGCGTAGATTAGAGGCTAGGCCCTAAACATGACACAATTACTTTCAAGTGGTGACGCTAATTCCTGACCAGCTATATAAGCTATAGGCTTACCATCGAGCAGATAATAAAATCCGACACCATAGCAATGGTACAGGAAGTCGGGCCGCAAATTGGCCTCATGATTTTGTTAGGTTTGGCTTGCAAGCGTTAATTAAGCAGAGGAGGTACGACACGATAACCTCGATTAGGCTTGGTCACATGCAAAATTCAACAGTAAAGTTATTGATACATGTGACTAATTAACTCAATTTTTCAGCCTATAATCGAGTACTCGTCGTACCTCCTCGACCTCTGGCTTGCAAGGTGCTTGCCAGAGGAGGGAGGAACCACTTGACCTTCCAAACTTCTCTTATATGCAGACTACTTCTACAGCCTATATAGTTTTTAGTGCTTAAAAGGATTTTTCAGGGGGTATAAAACCATATCGTGAATTATTTTCGTATTGTGGACATTTTTATATTTTTCGGATTGTATAGAGATCATAATTATATTTTCGGATTGTATATAGAGATCTTATAGGATTAGCCAGGTAAAGCACCAAACATAGACAAGAAATTTAGCGAGAGCATCCAATCCAAACGTCATTCATGTGTACTTAATTAGCAAATGTTTTTTGCTGGTTGTTTCTTCATATACTATTTGGGCCATGCAATCGTATGCAGCATTTTCTGGTAGGGTGGTGTTCAAACAGTATACACATGCACTTTGGGGGATATTTATTTGTGGGACATAATGATTATTAATTTTTGTGACAGCTGTATATATATAATATTATAGTTATTGTGTTCGAATGTGCATGAGTGTTTGGAGTTTGTGGTTTCCAGTACGTGCATGAGTAAACCTCCGAAGCCCCGAGGCCAAGGATTGTTTACATTATACTGACCAAGGAAGCAGACAGCAAGTATAGAAAGTTTGTTTGTTAATTAAGCCATGCATAATTGACCACAAAGAATTATATATGCCTGGCTATTCACACTATAGCCATGCAGTGAGTTTATAATTATAGAGAACTTGAAAAGGGCCATGCATGCACCACATGCATGCATGCACCATGCATGATTTAAAAAAAGCATGCATGCAGGAAACAGGAAGCAAGTGTGACTGCATGTATATATTAAACTATAAGTATTGTAAATACCAAGGGCTATAAAATCTACATAGAGACCTTGCTAATTATAATAATACAACTAGTCCAAAGACCTTCACTGAAGACAAGATGGCAGAGCCAGTAAAACTAAGTCCTCCCGAATACACACTGTGGAACAAGTACAAAGCTGTGTTTGGTGTTGACCCTCAAGTCACCGTCAAAGATCTCGTACAAACAACACCCTCTGAATTTATGATACCGATTATTGTGGACGACAAGGCTAAAGGAGATGCACTTCGTACGATAATTCTCCCTAAGATCACACTGGGTACATTCCAAATTAGCATTTCAGTGACCAACAGCACGGGTGTTTCTTGGGCTGCAATCACGATCAAAGATGCACAGAATCTCGCAGACACCACTACTGCAGCTATGAAGGGTAACCCTCTGTTTGTAGAAGCCAAGGTAATCCCATCGAAGGTGCCTGGTCCGCAACATCCATGCATGGGTTTTATCATGACAAAATCGGTCATCCAGTTCTCTAATGACGATATATCTGACGTCTTTAACAATTTTAATGGCGTCACTGCGAATGTGCTTCATGAGTTGATCATCCTGCACTATGAGGAGAGCGATGTGACGGTGATCAAAGGAACAACGCCCACTTGACTGAGCGTAAATAAGCAGTTTGAACTGTAAGCGCATGACTTGATGCAAAACTGATAAGCGTGACTGTGTGTATAATTATGATTATCCGATGTCGTATTATAGCATTACTTTGGATTTTGTGTTGAATGAAAAAGTCGTGCACAGTGCATGCATGCAACTACCACAATAAATTAAACCATGCATTGTTCCTTGCTCACATTTACGGTCCTCACATTCTCCTATAGATAGTTCATTGTGTGTTGTGTGCCAGGTGATACTGTTGCTGAACACAATGCCACCACTCAATTCAATATTGCAAATAAATCCTCACATGGCACAATGTACACAATGCTACTACCTATATAAGTATTATAGTTGTCTCATGTGGCACCCAATCAACACACCAAACGTCACTACTATAATTATTATAGGCCCTAGCCGATAAATTATGCTGTACTAATTCTTCAAAAAATTAATGTGGCTATTATATTAATTGTCATAAAAAAAATCTGATTAATCGTGACATAAAACGTATAGACGTAAATATAAACACATGCAGCTATAGCACGTATATACACAACGACACAATTAAATTAAGATGTACTCAGTACGTGCATGTTATCTTAATAATATTGCTGACTGAACTGATCCTCCAAACTGATCCATAATTATTGCCTTTGTAATTGTAAGTGCATATTGCTGCATAATTATAAGCAGCTAACGCTTCTGCATGATCGTTTATTATTCACCGGCCTTCTTGACGAGAACATCTTTATGCAAAACTTAATTAATGTAATGATCTTTACCAAAAATGGACATTTTGTTTAAATTATAGACCACATACATCTTAATTAATTCGTAGTTATAATTATTTATCATGACAGGGCCTATAGCCAATATACCAGTCACATGCCATATAATTATGGTATACACAAAGCAATAAATGATATGGTACTCAGGTACTATAATTACAGTGCAGTAGACGCTTCAATAACAATGTGTTTAATTTTACAGGTCTGTTGCGGGCAGCACTTTTAACTGGGAATCAGCTTACACTAATTAAGCTGTCTATAATTAGTGCTTGCTTGCATTCACTGTCGGTCATTCAATTATGGTCATTTATAATCATGTCAAGTCTGCACGACTGTGTGTGTGTATGTATGTCATTATATCAAGCTATAGATGTACAAAGAAATGAGCTATAAATAAAAGAACTCTATCCACAGCTACTGCATGTCAGCATGTCTATTATTATAATTAGAGCTATATGTGCAAAACGGGGAACTAAAATGATTGCATATAATTTATTATAAGCCACGCAACAAAATTTACTGTCTGAAAATTATAACAACTATATATAATATGTACAGATTTATTTTGTCCCGTCAAAAGAGAATTTTTGATCTTCAACAGACATCGGACTATTAGCTGCCTCACTTGACATGCTCACGACAGAGTCTCGTCGTGGGGGCATCTTCTCGTTGATCTGGTCAAGACGCTTGGCATCACCAAAGCTACCAACCTTGTCCTTCCACTCGTCCATTGCTGAGGAGAGGGGAGAGGGGTTAACATTAATATTATTAGGGATGTGCCCACACTGGTCGGTGGTGGTCGGCACTAACTATACTAGACAAAAATTACCACCTCTATAAAGTCTATTAACTTTTATTACATAAAAGAGGCAAATTTGAATTGGAAATAGCCAAGACTTTGAACATTCTGGGCACACTATTGGACTATTTTACTATGCATTTGATATCTAGCCACGAGGTCAGATGGCACCAAAGAAAGAAACTATAATTATATGTACCCTGTCATTAACTTTGTTGCAACAGATCTAACAAGGGCCTCACAACACATTCCTTCTTTGTTGCCCTTTAGTTACCGTATACCCGTAACCCAGTTCCTCTATAGTTACCTGTGGTGAGGCCGGTGCGTCCCTCCGAGAGCACCCCCACTGGCAGCTGGCCGGACGGTGTGAGACCCTTCAGCTTGAGCACATTCTCATGCTCCATTCTACAATAATAAAAACATTAATAAAATATTAATAAAAGAGTGAAGTGAAGTTGAACATAAGTAAAAGATATAATTATGTACGTACATGTATGCACCAACACGTACTATACTGGTTTTACAAGCAAGCATTTTAATTCTATGACATATGCTTTAAGCACTAATGCATATAATGATCTTTACCGAATGAGAAGTATTATTATCATATTGTATTAGTAACGTTAATGACCCTTTACATGTGTATAAGGAGAGGAGTTAACTTCACCATACTCCACACGATATTGTGCATACAATGAACCTGCATCCCTGCAGAAACACTAACTGTTATATCCAACAACTGTTATATCCAAACAAATGAAACACTACGGTTTTTACAACAACCCATCGACAATGGCCACCTCAGGTACATGTATCAATTGTATATATAATATACTAACCTCAGAATTGAGAAGACTCTTGCCATTTTCCCGACAGCTCTGATCTTGTTCCTGATGACCTCCTTCCTTTCGGCTATGCTCTGAGCTGCGTCTGACCCGGGATCCACCTGGGACCAAGAAGAAATAGACTTACAGTGTAGCAACTAAAAATAGTGTTGCAGAGAGGAGAACTACACGACTATAGTACAGTCACGTACATGTATAGTTACACATGACATAGTTACACAATAATTGTATACCATAATCTACGTGTTGCGAGTATCAAATAATGATATGTATGTAAGCTTTGCGAGTGCTAAAGGCTTTACACAATAAAATACCTGTATAATTATACCGGCTTGTATGACAATCACTATCTTTTGATTGTAAAGTAATTAAATTCAACAGAGAAACCTTATACAGAGCCCACCTGACATTGACAGGTTTACGAGCACACCTAATTATTATTATAGGCAGGGGCTCACCTGTTTGTCCTCATCCACTGAGAGGTCATCTTCGTCCTTCAGACTCAATACATTCCCCAGCATCTCCGTTACTATGAGGGGGAGGGGGGTTACTACACTGTAAGATACAGTGCATCACATAACAACACACATGTACGTACATGTCTACATGTAGGACGCTATAAGCTTTCCCTAACAATTATACAGTGAAACCTGTCTTTAGTGGTCATCCTTGGGCGCGGCGGTGGTCACTAACCAAAGTTCTATCACTATAGATCTACTGGTTACAACATTCCTATAAATAGACAGCACACAAAAGCACATGTCATATGAGCTACATGTACATGTACTTTCAATCATGAAGATTGCTTTGATACTAGCAGCTCTTGTACTGATTAGTGAAGCTGTCAATATCAAGAAGATCTATTGTGGCAAACAAGAATACGTCGGGAATCCAGGAAACAAATATCCTCATCTTCATTGTGGGTCAAACTTTCTTACTCTTTCAAGAGAGAAAAATCGGCACATTAATTTGATAGAGAAGTGCAACACAATTAATGAAATTCTTAAAGACAAGCTAAACTATTATGGAAAGGCTGCTAATCCTAAGTCGATTACTACTGCTCTAAAATTGTACTTTGAAGACGTTTGCCGGAATGAAAATTCGCCAAGGAAAGAACTCTGATGATACATGCACATGACATGTACATTTAGATCACATGTTAGTATAGAGAAGCCTGCATGTCTAGGAGCAAGCAAAACTACAGTACAAGCATAAAAAATTATACTCGGAGCTAAAATTATTTTATAATATCTACAGATGTAGGTTATAATTAGCCTCTACACAGGCTCTCCTTTTTCTGTTCTTTATCACAATCGTTCAATAAGATAAAATACTGTCTTAATCGTTCAATGAGATAAAATACGGTAGTTAATTAGAGGAATAAAGAAAGAAATAGATGTAGAGTTAGGAAAAGGAGAGCCTGTATCGGGAAGTCGCGTGAGGGTAGAAGGGTGGTAGAAGGGTGAAAATGAGCGTGGGCATGCTGAGCTAGAGATGTTGGACTGCCCACACAGATATCTATGACTAATAAAACTTTGCCTGTAGCATGCAAGCTGGACATGGACTTGGAACTGGAAGTTTGCAAGCACTATAGCTAGCTATATACCTTAGGCTTAGCTAGATGATCTACTAGTCTAGATTGTGTGTTCAGATTCTATCAGACTATTACCTTTTCTTGTGTCTTTCTACATGCTAGTATAGATCAAGAATAGCTTAGCCATCATTATCATATAGCAGGTAGCTACTGCCACCAGAGCTGGCCACGCTGGTTCTCTGATCTGACTTGCAGCACAGCTTGGTGGTTGTCTCAGTACAGTCTTATTAACTCTGAATGCGTGGGAGAATACCTACGTCACGATTGTGGGCTACATATCGCCCACGTTCATAAAAATCCTTGTGGATCACGCGATTTCCCAAACCAGGCCTTACTTTTTCTTAACTGTACGCCCATTTCTTTCTTTGCTGCCTCACTAGCACTATGTCTTTCATGGATGAACAGTGACAACAGCAAGAAAAAGTAAGGCCAGGGAACGAGGCTAGGTTATAATATTTTTGTATGAAAGAATCACAGATTGTCAGTACAGTGAAGTCTGTCTACAAGTGGTCACCCTTGGTCAGACTAACAGTGGCTGTAATGCACCTATCAATGTCATCCCCACTACATCTATACCTGCGTTGAACCTATTGCGGTCGAATAATTAATTTTAAGGAATACTTATGTTGCGTTAATTAAAAACTTGCCTATCCACGAGCGCTTAGCTTTGAGTGCACTCGGCTAACAAAGCAGTAGCAGGCCTCCTTGTTGAGGCCTTGTGAAGGAGGCTAGTCCAACACATGCTAACCTAGCTCTACATATATAATTATTATAGTGTCTCGTGATACCAGCGAGTTCTCATCAGTATAGCGTCGGCATATATGCTGTCGATCAGGAATGTAATCATCCTTTTAACCTGCTACATGTATGAGGATAATAACCTACAATTTAATGCGCACTAAATAGAACGATAGAAGTGTTGTCTTCTCTTGAGGCTATGAAATAGGTATTTAGTATCCACATCTTCATCGTCATAAGGACTTTCTGACTCTTTCGGAAGGAAGTAAAAGGCACACTGATTATAAAGAGCAAGGCATCACTACTACTAAATCACAATTGCTCAAGTTGGTCACTTTATACCTGTACATGTAATTATAAGCAACTATATTTATCTAGATCTATATACTGTATGGTTACAACATTTAAATCCCACAAAACACATGACATTATATGGCTGTCTATTATTGATTATTGCTTGATTCATTATGGCCCATTATCATTACACAGGAAGCAATGAATATATAATTATTATTAGTAAGTTCAAAAAATTAAACTTTCCGCAAAACTTTATGCTAGTTTGACCCAAATTCATGATTTAAAGTGTTTATCGTATGTTAAACTGTCTTCTTATTACATATTTCAACTTAGATAGCTCTAAAAACCTTTATTTTTATCAGAAACAAAGAAAACTGTTCTCATTAATATATTCATGAGGCAACTGGTAGCACTTCCTGTCTTACAACATTTGGGGTCTTAGGGCAGACTGATTATTCTGTATGTTTACACAGGAAACAATGAATATAATTAAATTTTCAAAGTCCTTGGAAATTAAGGGGTGTATAGTAGTTGATGAGAAACAAGGACCTACTTTGCTTGTTAATGCATGTATGAGCTGTCATGGTGCTAACAACTCTAACTCTCTTTTTACTGGCTGCTGGTGTCAACATAAAGAAGAAGAATTGTGGCAATCAAGAATACGTTGGAAATTCAGGAGGCAATTATCCTCATCTTCATTGTGATAAAGACTTTCTTACTCTCTCAGAAGGACCGAATCAGCACACTAATTATAAAGAGCGAGGGGAGTGCCAAAAAATTCTTAAAACTTTTCAGGATAAGCAAGATATCCTATCAAAGAATATGAAGATTACTCGTGTTCTACAAGTCTACTTCGAAGACAATTGCCCAAACGACACGTTGCCAAATGTTGTTGCGATATACGCATATTTTTTTGATGAAACAATCACAGACTGTGTACAGTCAAACTTGTCTATAGAGGTCACCCTTGGGCAGACCCACAGTGGCTGTAAAAAAGAGGTGGCCTGCTAACACAGGTCCAAACACATGACTTGGAGGCCCATAAACCTGGCTGTATTATAGAAGGTGGCCTGCTAACTTTGAGGCCCATTAACCTGGCTGTGTTATAGAGGGTGGCCTGCTTATAGGGACACCACAATAGAGACAGGTTACACGTACTATAATACTACAATATGCGGGTTTCCCTCTAACACAGAAATAAGTACCTTTCTCCCCGACAAATGGCAGCGACCATGTGAACACGTCCATGAAGTTGGGCAACCAGTAGGGATGCTCCACTGCATTGAACTGTCGAATGTTCATCACATTGTTCTCATACTTGAGGACGGCAGCTGGGAGGGGGGCAGTCATGTGACATTATAGACAGTAGAATTTACAGTGTACAGAGCAAAACTGTACAGCGTCTATAGAATTGTAACAAATAGATCAGAAAAAACACCCCACGAAAGAAATATAATTTATTGTAGCGCTATAAACAGCTACCAAAGGCATAGAAATTGAATGTTCCCATAAATTTAAGAAGTTCGTTCCAAAAACAGGCCCATTCAGAAGTACACACATGTATATACAATGTAGTGTTGACTGTATATTATTTAGCGTAGATCAATTGTTTCCATACATGTACACGCCGAGTTTTCTCTTTCATATTGGATAGGCAAACAACTAAGCCTGGTACTACATGTAGTTGTTTGCTTATCTGATACATGTAAAAGCGAAAACTCGGCCTGGGATCGAGGCTAGTACCGTATATCTTCTAATTTATCGGACAGCAAAAAATAATTATTTTGGAAATTGTCCGGGTATAATTGGAACAGATTTTTATACAGCATGAGAAGTGTCCGGAATAATTAGAACTGCTTGCATGCGAGCTAGCTAAGTTTACTAGTCCAGTGTGCGACTGAATAGTTGCACTAGCTATCTACAATTATAGCTACTCAAAGCTATCTAACTGCAGCACTCTAAGTCTTGTCTTACTTGCCGTCTGTGAATGGTGAATGTAACTCAACTTTTCAAAGTATTGTCCGGATATTTAGAACAAATGTAATATTAAAGCACTGGAGTGTCCGTTGTATTAGAACAACGAAAATTGCCCAAAAGAGTGTCCGGGGTAATTAGAAGTGTCCGATAAATTAGAAGATATACGGTATACACATAACATGGACTTTGTACAATGAGTGGTTGATTGATTAATTATTAGTGTACAGTAAGTACAATAATTAGTTACCTTTGTTTCCGTAGACGTCGAGATAGTTGGGAGCAGAGAAGATGGTGATGAGAGAGGGGAAGCCGGTGGACTGACTCTTGCGGTACATCTTGTAGCCAGCGTCCTGTGCCTCGTGAGCTCGGATAATAGAGAGGAGGTTGTTACGTTGGAGGAACTCACAGCACGCCTGATAGCTGGGTGTGGAGTGAGGGAGGGGAGGGGTGTTGAAATATATGTACATGTACATGTATGGTGGAGTGAGGCTATAATTAACTGTTGTACACACAGTAAAATGTATGACCTGGGCTCTAACCTAGGGGGAGGGGTCATCATTATATTGTTGGGACATACATGTACACACACTGCACTGTACACAAGTATACACAGACCAAAATTATCTGTTATGTTTGCATTCGCATGTACAATGCTAGTTTGATGACCCTTTACCAAACACACCTTAAATGTGATAATGACAATTTACCAATAATTACTTACCTGTAATAATAGGAGCATCCCCTCACTGAGTTGTGACTGAAGTTCTCCTGACTCGCCTTCTCTTGTCCAAAGTCCTCGAGAGGGTCAGACCAGAGGAGGTCACACATCGGACCAAACGCTGGTGGTTCCTTGAACCGATCCAGCTACACAGCCAAGGATATCGACGTGATATATTGATCATTATAACTACACCAAAAGCTATGAGCAAACACTGTACAGTGACACTTAATTGTCTATTGTGGTCACCCTTTCTCTATATTGAAAGCAGCATTTTGAGAGGCTATAATTTAACACACTAGATTGACCAATTTCAAGATGTATTCAGGAACTCCTACAATATACAATGAATGACACAGATCAAAGATCTGGAGTTTATCGAACGCTTTCCTCTCAAAGTGTTTGCCAGTCAACTGTGAAGCTTTCCAACCCAGTCAGTCTCAATTTCAATTTAGCACACAAATTTGCCTCTTTTATGCAGTAAACTACGCCTAAGAGGTGGTTAATTTTTGCTCTAGAGGTGGTTAGTACCAACCACCACCATCACCACCAGTGCAGAGACACATAAAGTGGAGTCCCTATACATGTACAGTAGAACCTCAATTATCCGGCCCTCGATCATCCGGAACCTCGATTATCCGGCTTGGCAGTTTTCTGATTACATAATTCAGAAAATGGGCGTGTCCCTCAAATGCGCATGCGCGTTGCAGCTGTTACCATGGAGACATGCCTGCTTTTCTTTTGCGCATGCGCAGACAACATGCGGCACTGCTGTTCATCAATAAAGTGGGTGGATCAAGGCGTGGTTTATCTATTCGATTATCCGGCATATTCACTTATCCGGCCTGCTTCTGGAACCAAGGTGTCCGGATAATCGAGGTTCTACTGTACTGTACATTGTATGTTAGACATGTAGTACCTTTTTGATGTCGTCTAGTGTGAATATCTCTGGTGATAGGCCGCCGTGAACACAGAGGAACTGTTGGTTCATGACAGCAGCGAGGGGGAGGCAGTCAAACGAGTCCATACAAGCGTCGTACACCGTCTCTGTGTACTTGACCTTGCCTGTGTGTGTGTGGGGGGAGTGGAGTGTGTGAGAGGTGTGTGTGTGTGGGGGGGGGGGTATGAGCGTACTTCCTACCGTTGTATTTGTACTGTACTGTACACAATAGAAAACTATATGTGCAGTCCATAGCTATTTGGTCAGTCTGCAGCCTAAATTGTGGTCACCCTATAAGCAGGTCACCCTCTACATGTATATATATAATACAGCCAGGTTAATGGCCCCAAAGTCTCCATAGCATGTGTTTGGACCTTTGTTAGCAGCTAGGCCACCCTCTATAATACAGCCACTGTTGGTCTTCGCAGAAGTAAGAGCAACAACACCGTCCGCATACCTTTCTAGTACTGTTCCCTGAAAAAATGCTGAAGGAAATTTTGATTTTAACAAACCTAATGAGATCAGATTTCATTCCACCCACACATACCAAGCATAACCATACAAACGCTAATTAATATACACGTCCAGTGTTGAACAGAAACGTCATTTCCCACAACATCTCATCAACACAGGAAGAGGAAACCATCCAGCTATACATAATCAAGTCTGTGAAGCCTGTGTAATAGTGTGTAGGGCAGACCAACTACAGTGGCTGTATTATAGAGGGTGGCCTGCTATCACAGGTCCTAACACATGCTATGGAGAGACTTCGGGGCCCATTAACTTGGCTGTATTATAGAGGGTGGCCTGCTAACACAGGTCCTAACACATGCTATGGAGAGACTTCGGGGCCCATTAACTTGGCTGTATTATAGAGCTTAAAAGGGTTACCAGAATAGACATGTTACACAGTAAATGCTACAGTATATCAAGCAATGAGACAAGGTCAAACAAAAGCCAAAGGTGATTGCATTAACACTTTCAATAACAAACCAATCGAGAAAACCACTACACACTGTACTTTAAATGCACATGTATACAGGTCCTAACAGCACAGTACATGCACAGTGAATGTGCTCACACAAAGCTGACCCATGCACTCACACTCTAGTTTGAAGGTGAAGTACTCGGTGAGATGTCTGCACTCGTGATTGCCTCTCAGCATGAACAGTGTCTTGGGGTACGTGATCTTGAGCGCCCACAAGTACAGCACACACTGTAGGCCAGGGGAAACATTGGTTGAGGAGATGGTATGAATAAAGTACGGTGTATATAGCGGGTATATTTCGAGGGCATAAACTTTTCACTGATTAGGCATGTAATATTAAATTCGTGGGTATAAATATTCGTGGTACACTGCTTTAAATCCACGAACATTTATACCTTCGAATATACTCGCTATACAGTACATACACAGCTGACGTATAAATTGTCCAAAATGACAATGAAAGATCAAGTCAAGAGTAAGTAAGATGTACGTACAAGTACAGTACATAGTACAATGCATTTATATTTGTACTCATTCTCTACAATACGTTAGTACATGTGGTCCCAAAGTCTCCATAGCATGTGTTTGGACCTGTGTTAGCAGGCCACCCTCTATAATACAGACAGGTTAATGGGCCCCAACCATTAACCCCAATGTCCTGTATTAGCAGGCCACCTCTTTATCACAGGCACTGTTGGTTTGCCCCTACACTATAGACAGGCTTCTATGTATACAAGCAAGCAGTCACAAACTCCTGATTATAATAGAGGTGGCCTGCTGACACAGGTTCAAACACATGGTATGAAAACTTTGGGGCCCATTAACCTGGCTGTATTATAGAGGGGTGGCCTGCTAACACAGGTCCAAACACATGCTATGGAGTCTTTGGGACCCATTAACTTGGCTGTATTATAGAGGGTGGTCTGCTAACACAGGTCCAAACACATGCTATGGAGTCTTTGGGACCCATTAACTTGGCTGTATTATAGAGGGTGGTCTGCTAACACAGGTCCAAACACATGCTATGGAGTCTTTGGGACCCATTAACTTGGCTGTATTATAGAGGGTGGTCTGCTAACACAGGTCCAAACACATGCTATGGAGTCTTTGGGACCCATTAACTTGGCTGTATTATAGAGGGTGGTCTGCTTATAGGGACACCACAATAGACAAGTTTCACTGCATGTACAATTTCTAACAAGACCAGTACAATAATTATAATCATGTACAATACACTGTTACAGTATAATTATACGTGCACAGAAAACCTCTCATTAATAGCAAACACTACTTAACCAGGCTGTATTACAGAGGGTGACCACCTTCTCTCACCTCTATAGAGAAGTAGCCTCTGTCCACATAGTCTCCTAGGAAGAGGTAGCGGGTAGTTTCAGGGGAACCCCCCACATCAAACAGTTTCATGAGATCAAAGAATTGCCCGTGGATGTCCCCACACACAGTCACCGGGGCCTCCACTGCGAGCAGCGTCTCTTCAGCACGAAGCACGTCAGTACCTGTGTGTGTGTGTGCGCGTGCATGTGTGCGTTGTCTGTATGTGTGTGTGTGTGTGTGTGTGTGTGTGTGTGTGTGTGTGTGTGTGTGTGTGTGTGTGTGTGTGTGTGTGTGTGTGTGTGTGTGGGATCGGTTTTTTTTTATTAGTGAAGCCTGCATGTCTATTGTGGTTACCCTATAAGCAGGTCACCTCTTTATTATAGCCACTGTTAGTCTCTACAGACAGGCTTCACTGTATGTACATAAGCAAACACACACACTGTACTGTATCGGCCCAGGTGGTCATGTATTGTACTACTCATAGCATTGACCAGAAACAATAACTTTAAAGTAACTTTAGAACCGCTTTGTTTGCAAACAGTGGCTCAAAGAATTTTCCAAACTGTGAAATACAGCAATCAACAAGAGAAAACAACTGGAAGAAAAAAATTGGCACCACTCAATTTGAAGCATTTTAAGGATTAGCATGAAAGTTGTTAATTACATAGCCATAATATTTGTACAACAATGTACAAGGTTTAAGAGGTACATGTAGCTCCCACTAGAGTGTCTGGGGCAGGGAACTATGAGCTAACGTTTCCGGTCACTATAGATTGTGTGAGGATACAAAATTTATTAATGTATTAATATTGCTCTAGTTAGTCTCAATGAACAGTGGGATCTTATCAGTCAGCTCGTGAGCATTCGGTATCTATATGTATATTGTACATGTACAGTGTGTATGTGTTAAGTGTCCCTCGGGCTTTGATATACTACAGTACAACTTACTGTCATGTATAACACATACATGTATATACCTCATGCACATGATCTCGTAGTATTGCACAGTGAAACTTGTCTATTGTGGTGTCCCTATAAGCAGGTCACCCTCTATAATACAGCCAGGTTAAATGGGCCCCAAAGTCTCTCCATAGCATGTGTTTGTATGCAGGCCACCCTCTATAATACAGCCAGGTTAATGGGCACCAAAGTATCTCCATAGCATGTGTTAGGACCCATTTCTTTATTACATCCAATAACTATGTTGGCTGGCCCACACACAGGCCTCACTACATGTATTTGCAAACACCTCATGCTAACCGTTACTCAGAAGTATCAGGTATGTACATATAACCTTGTGCAGCACAGTAACTACGTACTCTCACCTTGAGTCTATCATGCCGCCAGGAAATTACCCACAATACGGTAACGTTGTGTCTACAGGGCTACATTGAGGGGGGTAATACACCCTCCCCCCCTAGGATATGGAAGATTCATTAATAGGCATTTGTACTGCTATAATTATGATCACTTGTGAGCTGAAATTGCCCCAAATCGATCTAAGGCCCTCAAATTTTTCTGGGGGAGCATGCCCCCAGACTCCCTAGTTTGGTGTGCACTGCATACACCGTGGGGGGCTTCGTTCCTCCTACATTTTTCATTTGCCCCTCTGACCCAAAGTCCTGGATGCAGCCCTGATTATTACTACCTCTTACCGTGTTTAATGAGCTTGAGAGCTGCCTCCTGTGACAGTCTACCCTCTCGCACAAAGTGAGACTTGAGTACTTCCGTCCTGGGCATCCCATTCTCATCGTAGATATCATCTATTGTGAGCCGCTCAGGCGCAGGTGGGCTAACAGCTGTGTGGGTGTGGGGTGTGTGCGTTGTGAGGTGTGGGTGTGGGGAGGGTGTGTGAGGTGTGGAGAGGGTGTGTGTGATGTGTGGGTGTAGGGGAAAGTGTGTGTGTGTGAGGGGGCTAGGCTAACAGTTTAAAACATGACACAACTCCCATAACATGGGATACCTAATAGCACAAAAGACTAAACAAGAAGAATGTACATGTACAGTGTACGCATGTGCATAAAGTACATTGTATTAAAGCCAGAAACATACATCTGTGGTGTGTGCTCGTGGTATAAAACACGAAACAACCTGCATGTAACATTTATACATTTAGACGTATTTTCATGAAGGAAGGCTTATTCTCAAAGAGGATAGACAATGAATCCAACTAATTTTTACGAACAACAAAAAGCTGCAATAAGGAAACAAAATCAATAGGATCTCTCAATGGCCAGCACACAGATATGTGTGTGTGTGGGTGGGATGTGGTGTGTGTGTGTGAGGGTGTGTACATGTACGTACAGGATTATAGTTTAAAGTACAATAAACTTGTGAACATTCCTACTACATGGTAGAGCACAAAAGACTGAAACAGGAAAGCTTGTTGGATCTCAATAGCCTGCATTACATGGTGGTTGCTACACACAGGCTTCACTGTGCCCAACCAAGGAAATCCTTCCATGTACTAATAATGTCATCCTACATTCATTACCTGGCTCTGTATGACAGTATCTCGGACGCATATACAATAAAATTTGTACTACATGCAAAAACAATTAAAAAAATTACGATTATTCACATCAGAGCAGTCGGTGATGTGTGCCAGGAGTGGCTATTTTAATTGTCTCACAAATTTGCCTCTTTTTATGTAGTAAACAAGATCTAAGAGGTGGTTATTTTTTGTCTAGAGGTGGTTAGTACCAACCACCACCGACCAGTGTGTGGACACATGTAAATACAGCCAAAGACAGATATTTGATACCTATTCTGAGAAAATATGAAGGAAAAGGCTGATGAGGTAATGAGGTGAATACGTTGTTTTATGTACAGTATGTAGCTTACTTGGTACGATTCTCCCAGTAGTGGTGAGTGGTGCTGCTTCACTGTGATCATCCGTACTCACATCGGGACTTTTGGGTTCCTCGCTAGTCGACATCTTGGGATCTGTGCGTGTGTGTGTGTGTGTGTGTGTGTGTGTGTGTGTGTGTGTGTGTGTGAGGGTGTGTGTGTGTGTGTGTGTGTGTGTGCGTGTGTGTGTGTGTGAGGGTGTGTGTGTGTGTGTGTGTGTGTGCGTGTGAGGGTGTGTGTGTGTGTGCGCGAGTGTGTGTGTGAGTGAAAAGAACGTGATACCAGGAGTGCATCCTAGTGATACATACAGTGTAGTTTACTACAAAATCAACTTTGGTCTAGCATTAAACATGGGCATGTACATAGCGAGGGGTGTGTAAAAAGGGGGAAACCCCGTGCTCAATGTAGCTCTACGAGTTAATTCCAAACAGATACATTACCAATGGCTTTCACTTCCCGCTTGAGGTGGTAGTTTACCCAATACACTTATGCACACAATATTAATTATTATAATTATGAACTCATAAAATAATCCAAAGCTGTGACACCTTTTATTATCTTTCAGTAGCTATACAACAGACGAATCGAATGCACAACACAAAACGACTGTAACCTTCTGCACTGTATTGACTACAAGTTCAAACAACTTGGAGGGAGGGTAATCATTAAGCTAGCAAAGACATACTATAAAGATACAAGTCTATATCATAAATGCATTTGAGTGATCACAATATCTCTTTGTACAGCATGCTTTCACCACTTGGAAACAACAAGTTACTAATTAACCCACGTACGTACCTATACAAAGCTTTTTATCAGCACAGCAATCAAAACTAGCCCTAGTAAATAGAAAAAATAGCTGCTACGTTAATCTCTAGCAGTGTTTAGCTACTTCTTGCAATCTTTAAAACTCACAGGATATATTGCAGTGACCTTATTTCCTCTCAAATATCATAAAAGTTCGTCAAGGACTTGTTCTCTAGCTTTTAGTCTAGACTCAGTAGCTTCCGCTCCACCATTTTCCTTTGGAAAGAACCACGCCCATTAGTGTATATGAGAGTAGACCACGCCCACTAACTTGGACTTTGCCCACGCATTTTTTGTTGCCATTGGCAATAATCAATAATTAAAATGGCGTCCAAAGGGAAAGGCAAAGAAAAGGATAAATCTACACCTGCCCCGGCACCAGTCGAGTCTCCACCTGACAAATACATTGTTCCTGGGAAGTTGACAGAGAAAGGATGGTAAAAATACTACTCACTAGCTACGATATCCATATTATAACGATAACGGATATATGATATCGTAGCTTATTCAGATAACTTTTATTTATGCGTGATACATACTACTAATGCGAGTGGCTATTATGTAGCATGTTTTGTATTGTACAATTAATGGGCATTTAGTCGAGACATCATTTGGACAACGAAACCGCAGTGTTCATTATGAATTATGTGAATCGCGTACAATAAATATAAAGTTTTTAGAGCCTAAAATTGGCCAAATTTTTTGCTCGCGTATATTTATATAGCACTATAACACTCTTTAAACAAGAAAACACGTGTTTTATAACTGTGTACATGTCCAGGCTGGAGCTCCTGAGTCGTGCTGACGGTACAGAGATAGCCACAGACATTGTGACTGAAGTGTGTGAGGTGGCCTTTAGTATTATATACTCTCACTACCTGGAGAAGCAGGCCTTCCCTCACACCATCAATGATGCCAGGCACAGTCTATTGAAGATTATTGAGGTAAGGAAAACAAGTGGCTCGATCAGTCGATCAATTCACTACACCTACTGTATATACAGCATGTGCTTGAACTCTTCTCTGTGTATATAATGCATGATTTATTGTATACATTATAGCAGTGTAATTATTTAAACTTGAACTCTAAGCTTCAGGATGCATAACAATCTTATGAGAGAGTGTGCCTGCCCTACTTACTACACGTGTATTGATAACACTTATTGAAAAGTATGTAAACAAATAAAATAAATATGTAACTATACAGCTGAATCTCCAGTTCACATAATTATCTGGTATACATATAATTATAGCGGATTAAGTTTATGTGTTCTGTTCCTAATCCACTGGCCATTGTGTAGTGGCAGTTCCTGTCTCGTGATGAGGGTGAGGGGAACACAACCAGTGACCCCTCGTGGGTGGAGGATGAAGGTACGTGACTGCAGTAAATGATGACAGTATACTGTACATGTGTGTTACATAATGTATGTCAGCTCAAGGATGTTTCAAATGTTAGCAATAATATTATTCTACCAGCTCTGAGAGAGTGTACAACATGATTGTATGCTTAATTATCGATAGATGCACCATACTTGATCTTCAACCTCATGGTACACTCTTAATTGATTACACTCCGTATACATGTACCCACACACACACCTCACACACACACACACACCCCATACAGAGCCAGTCCCGGCCACTATAGACTCCTGGGCGAGGGGAATGGTCCCCAGTGCCACCCTCTCCACACTCTCGTCACTCATCGACACTCTAGACCCAGTGCAAGTAACCACATCATTACCACCACGACCACGACCACCACCAGTAGTCGAGGAGGGCTCATCTGAGGGGTCTATTGAGAGCAGTCGGCCATGCTCTGAGCTGAGGGGAAGCACTAGTGGCTCTAAGAGGAAGTCAGCATCAGTCAAGGTACAGGGCATCGCGCACTTTCACAATTTTTTTCATACAAGTACAACAATGTAGTTTGCACGTATGTTTCTGTTGTGCCTATATAAGTTATTACTACAATTTTTCCGAGCATCAGCAAATTTGCTAATGGATTGGCAAAAAATAAGACCAGCAAAGGCATAATTATTATACTGGCACTTGTATGACATCACAATTCTGATTGCAAAAGTTACATATGGCCAAGTGCCCTTATTTGGATCAAGGTTTTCCACTCGCAAAAACATTATGCAATACGATATCTACATGTACAATGTGGATATGTCATTATTGCTAGTATTATGTATCATAGATGTATCTTCAGTTGAATAATGAAACAATTAATTTTAACTCTCCGACCCTGTACAGATGAAGACTCGTGCTCGACCGGTTGCCCATCATTCTAAAGCACGCTTTGCCCCCATACCACCACCACCTGAGGACACTCACTCACCAACAGCCAGGGAGGACATTGAGGTGACTGGTACACACACACACACACACACACAACTGTACCATACCAGGGATGCATGTGCCCACACTTAGTCGATGGTGGTTGCTAGACTGGAAACCACTCCCCTTCTCTTGATGAGAAATGGACTGGCAAGCTGCCGTGTTGAGAGTTGTCCCAGTGCGTGGTGCTAAGGAGCCACCTTTATACACAAAAGTAACCACCTCTTAGGCCTACACTGCAGTCATACTATACATGTAGCTAATAGAGGCAGTTTTGTGAGCCACGTACCACTGCGAAAAATCTGGGCACATCCTCACCTCTATACATCATACATGTACATGTACAGTACTTGCATTCATAATTATTTTGTGTGTTGCATAATGTATGTATCTTCTAGTTGATCGGACCATGGGAAGGAATGTGAGCTAAAAAAATTAAAATATTTTTTTCACACCAAGTCCAGAATAAAACACAACTTTTAATTGTTGTTTTTCCCTTACAGCCCACCCCCTCTCTCCGCTCCCACACTCCCATGTCCCTCACAGGGGAAATCCCCACAATGCCACGCCCACTCCCCTACGGCATGAAGCCGGTACAGCTCAACTGGCAGAAAGAGGTCACCTATGATCAGAGTGGCAATCTTGTCCACATGGTGCGACTGGACCCGACCAAATTCCCTAGTCACTGGTGAGTCCAACCTGGATTAATTGTCCAATTTCAATGCATTTTGTAGCTCTACGAAAGAGTTTGCTTAGATTACTTTTGGGCCTAAATATTTTCAGAATGTGTCCGTTGTGTTTACCTTGTAAGCAGATAACCCCCCTCTATAATTATGCCTCGAGGCGTAGCCGCACGAGGGATACGGTAAAGCTGACTGTGTGTGTGTGTGTGTGTCTGTGTGTCTGTTCCAGCTGTAACTGCTCAACGGTTGCAATGCGACGAAAGCTAACAGCTTCTATAGGCTTCTAGCCACGTTCTCTTGGATTTTGATTCGTGGATTAGCAAACTAAAGCTTCTTTCTCAAGTTATGGCTAGTTTGACTCACATTGAAGGCTGTTGCAGTCTCTTCAGAATCTTTCATAGCATCATCTGTCCGCACAAACTTTCTATTCAACATATGAGTTAGCCTTGCACTAAAGCGCTAGCTTTTTGTTAGCTACAATACTCAGAAAATATCTGTTAAAACAGCTAGCTAGCTAGCTAGGAGTAGCCAGTTGTGGATCTCTTTGGACACACCCTTTAATTATTCCTGTGGATGTAATGCGCATGCATGCGCGCTCATTCCCCATGTGTGAGAAAATAATATCCAGATCCAGATCCTCCTGGCAGAATCATCTTTGTCTTGAGGGCCTGGTAAGCCACAAAACACTACCATATAACAATATAGATAACAATATGCATGTACACAGGTCTTTTCTTCTTAGATATTATATACACTGAACTACAGATCCTGGAAGAATCAATTTTCTTCTTTCTTGAGGTCCTGGTAAGCCATAAATAACAACAATAGATGCATGTAAATAAGTATTTTCTTCTCAGTGACTTTATATAGATAAGCTAACTTTAATATAAAATTCATTATAAAAACTAATATAACACTCTAATACTTTTGAGCGAAAGCAAAAACATGGCGAGAGGCATTAGCACAGCGCCAGCTTGAACACTAGTTATTATTGTATAATGTACATGTAGACTACTACAATGCAGCCAGGTTAATGGGCCCATGCAATGTCTCCATAGCATGTGTTTAGACCTGTGTTAGCAAGCTACAAACTGTTGGTCTGCCCCCAGGGTGACAACTATAATACAGTCTTAAATTAATCTCTGTCTCTGCTCCCCTCCAGTGTGAAGCCTACAGTGACCCTGGTTAAACCACCGCCCAGTCAACCCCCCAAAACAGCCACTCACTCAACTAGACGCCTCAAACCCATCAAGAACAAAGCGTTGAGTGTTCCACCACAAGTACACGGTGATCCAAGACACAGATCTTTAAGAGGTGTTAAGTTTGCCATGGGGGAGAGTAGGAGGTTCCCAGAGCGACCAACACTGCCCTCACTGGTACGTGTGTGTGTGTGTGTGCGTGCGTGTGTGTGTGTGTGTGCGTGCGTGTGTGTGCATGCGTGCGTGTGTGTGTGCGTGCGTGTGTGTGTGTGCGTGCGTGCGTGTGTGTGTGTGCGTGTGACCAACACTGCCCTCACTAGCTGGTACGTACAACATGTATGTACGTGTACAGTGTTTACGTGGAAGCAAATAGTAATAGTGAAAGCTTATAAATTAGTTACGTTTGCTATATACATTATTATGTCTGTGTTGTGCTAGCAATGCTATAAGATTTGGGAGTGTGTGGGATTCCACACAATTGCAACAATCTTTGCCTACAATCAAACCTCACACACACACACACACATGCAGGTGGATACTATAGACCCAGTATCTGGTGTCACGGTGAGGGAGGCTGGTAGGACAGTACACGGCCCTCAAGCACACAAGACACTCACCGGATACGCTCGTGAGAGCACTCTAGCACCGATACAGTCACCTAGAATGAACCATAATTACTCGGACTCTAGTAGCAATAGGAGCACTTATGTGGACGTGCAGTAATTTTTAAGAAAAATTATATACAGTCATCCAGTGTTAATTAATGTAAATTTTAGCTTACATGGGACGTGCAATAATAATATATACAGGTCAATATCCCAGTATCAAATAATGTTAAAACTAATTTTTAGCTTGTAGCTATATACAATCAAAATTTTAGAATGAAATCAATACCGTATTCCAGTCCACAGTTATTCTGTCTTATGCTTTCTTCATCTTGCTAGGCCTAGCTGACCTAAAAAACCACTGATAGTAAAAAGCCAGTCCAAATAAACACGAGCCCAAAATCATAAACTTGTACTCTATGATATTAGGGAATGGTGTGCCACAGATGGTGTAGTAGCTGGAGCCATTCGATGGCAGCACAGTGTTCTTTGAGAGACAGTGAAAGTCAAAGTACGGTTCGGAATAGTTCGAGGCACACAGAAAAGTCTTCTTGGTCAGCTTCTGTGGATCGTGGGTGTGTGTGTGTGTGTGTGTGTGTGTGTGTGTGTGTGTGTGTGTTGATGGGTGGGTGTTCTTGCAATAAGTGGGTATTCGGGTTAGTGGCTGGGACGTACAACTAATGTATACATAGGCAGTGGCTTCTTCAATCTTCACCATCAAGACAAATTCAGAAGTTTGTATCCTCCACGGGAGAAGTAATAAGGCTATTCCAAATTATAGGAAGTCCAATCCATCTAATTTTATACTCTCGTTTCAGAGGGTACAAAAGTGGTATTTACTGCATGCCAACTAAGTGAAAGCTGTGCATGTGTATAGAGATTTTGCCGACTTTACAGACAGGTTATGAGGATTGACCCATACGGTACTTACCAGTCCTGTGACCGTGTTGATGGTGGAGACAGAGTCACAATCTCCCACTGTCTCGTGAGGTCCAGTCGAGCGGTAGCTCTCGGGGGAGGCAACAAAGACAAGGACGATGTAGAATAGGTAGTGAATGACGACGGCTAACGAGAGCTCGTTGAAAACAGAGTGTCGTTTACGATGACCTGTACAATGACAATTAACATACGTAATTGTAAGAACACAGTCCTGGAAAACACCCATGCAGCTATAGGTTTTTGAAGCAGTATGCCCTAGCTTACTGGTCGGTGGTGGCGGTGGTATACAGGTTTTTGAAGCAGTATGCCCTAGCTTACTGGTCGGTGGTGGCGGTGGTATACAGGTTTCTGAAGCAGTATGCCCTAGCTTACTGGTCGGTGGTGGCGGTGGTATAGGTATTAACCACCTCCTAGGCCAACATGGACGATGGCTAGATAAAAGAGGTAAATTTGACTGAGGATTGAATGGTCACCACTTAAAAAAATTATGTGAGCAACTTTTAATTTGTGGCCGTATGCTGAGCCAATAATTATAATTATTGGAAGGTTGGTAGGCATTTAAATTTGCCGTCCATAGCAGAATATACGTATAAAATAGTACCAGTACCTCACCTGCACCTTGAGTCCCATTCCGAGCTTCCATTCCAGTTCCCCTGTCCCCACTCCATGCCAGCATGACATAGAGACCAACAATGACGCACACACACACCTCAGTGTGGACTCCGTGCATGTCGTGGAAGGCATGGTAGAGAGGTGTGAACTGAAGCAGGGCAGCCATCGGCATCGAGAGACAAGCTGTGTGTGTGTGTGTGTGTGTGTGTGTGGGCGTGATTACAATACACACTACATGCACATGTACGTACTCTGGTCACTGTTACTCATCCGACTAGAAAAACATTTGCAATGTGAAAAATTGCTAGGATTGGCCAGGGGAACCACAAAAAAGCGTGGGAACAAGAAATCAGACGAGAGCATAACTCCAATCCGTTACAACGTCAATCACATGTATACTGGTAGTTTTCCCATGTTTTCCCAGCCAATATGCCACGCAATTTTTACTGGTGGAGTGATGACCAATCCCTATATATATTTATTATACATCCATTTTAGAATGTGGGGCACATAATCATGATGATTTGTGATGAATTGATGTTCCTAATACATGCAGTGTTGAGCACAGGTACACACAGTCCATCCATGCGTAGTAACATGTACGGACCGTACTGGTGACTGCATGGAATGATGTGGTGGATGGAAGCTGATAGGTGGATCTGGAACACAGTCTATTATTTAATATACTATGTATTGTACATGTTCATGACGTTGTAACGGATTGGAGTTATGCTCTCGTCTGATTTCTTGTTCCCACGCTTTTTTGTGGTTCCCCTGGCCAATCCTAGCAATTTTTCACATTGCAAATGTTTTTCTAGTCGGATTCCCTTTCTTTTTCAGTACAGTTTACGTATCATGACATGCATAAGTGGAACGTCAAGAGGCAGTACAAGAAGAGAAGACAGGACTAATCAGATATCTTCTGGAATATCTCTGGACTAATAATTATAGTATAATGAGTAATAATTTATTGCTTGATAATTATGTTGAATTTGCGAATCAGTATTAAATGACAGCCATTTTAAGAGCATGATATCTAGCCAGTGCATATAGCATGCCTGTCAGAGAAAGGGAGCTAGAGCTGAACAGTGTGAAGAAAAGGAACACCTCAGGCTCTGGAAAAGCACTGCTGCACTGATTTTAGGCGCATGGTTTATTAGCCACGCCTATCTATTATTATTGGCCACAACGCAATTGCTGAGTCATTAAAGATGGCGGAATTGTCTAGGTAAGAGAAATAGAGACTGAGAGGTCATCTGCCTCGTGGAAGCAATCGCAAATCTGAAGAAGCGCTTTGTAATCCAGGTTGTAGTCGTTTGGAAACCCTGTGCAGAATGTCCTGGAGATGGCTGTACTTGGAGTAAATGCTGGGCAAGAAACTTACTTACTTACTTACTTACTTACTTAGTCAGTCAGACAAAGAGCGGTGAAACGTCGAAATAGTGCAATTTTTAAAATGAAAATATTCATTCATTAAAATGTTTATGGATTATGAAATGAGAGATACAAAGAGAGAAAAGGCTAAATAAACTATCTGTTCAGCCAGTTTCTTGATGTGGCCTTTCCCTGCAGAGATAGAACAGTTTGAACATGAGTCAAAATAATTGAAATATTGCTAAACACAGGCAAACCCACTGCCAATCCTATGTAAAACCTACTGGTTTTACTAATACAAAATGAAGCACGACAAAAACCCCTACTAACCATAACAGACACATTTAAAGTTTTTGCCGTTATAATTATACAGAAGTGGCCTTTATTAAGAGGAGTTGTTTTCTGTTCATTCTTCAGGGGTGGTGACCGCATTAAGCCACCATAAATTTAAATGCATTGCTTGTTCGTAAATAATTAAAAATAGTTATTAATTTTGCAAACAGCTTTAGAGTGAGATTTACATGTATATGCACTGATAGCTCTAAACAGTATCTAGAGTATACTTGTACATGCCCTTGTGTAGCTAAGACCACACGAAGTACGTACCTGTAATGATGACACAAGCAAACTCAGAGAAGTAGTTGTTGGTCATTTTCTCCTTATCTGAGCTGCCAGTGAACAACCATCTCGAAGAGTTGAGGAGAAAGGTGAAACTTGCGGCAAACGTCAGGTGGAATATGTAGCTATCGGAATATTGTGTGTGTGTGTGTGTGTGTGTGTGTGTGTGTGTGTGTGTGTGTGTGTGTGTGTGTGGGGGGGGGGGGGGGTTGGACATGCACATGTTGAGGGTATGCAGAATAATTGTTATAATTATTACTGGTTTCATCAGCCGCTAAAGTTCGTCATAAATAAACTCAGAAAGAACGCAGCGAGTTGTCATCATTTGAAACCACTACTATACATAGAAGCCTGTCTATAGTGTAGGGGCAGACTAACAGTGGCTGTGATAAAGAGGTGGCCTGCTAACACAGGTTCAAACACATGCTATACATATAAGGAGATTTTGGGGCCCATTAACCAGGGGCTGTATTGTAGAGGGTGGCCTGCTTTTATAGGGACACAATAGACAGTTCGCACATGCAGTACACACACACACACATACCTTGTCCACGGTACACTGTATGTCCTGTCGAATATATTAGGGTCAGTATCGTGCCAAGTCCACCAGATCAGCTTGATGCCCAGGATATCGAATGGTATGTCCAGCAATAGGTCTCCCAGGGCAACAGCGAAAGGCTCAGCCCACCAGGGAAGCTTGAGGTTAGCGGCAGCCATGTTGGTAGTATAGTGGAAGCATGGATCTGTATCAGGGAGAGGGGATTGGGAGATTTAAAATTTTGAAATGACACAGTGACAATAAAAATTGTTCTTTATACAGAATTTTCACTGTACAATACTTCTATCAGTGGTTTCATCAGCCGCTAAAAATCGTCATAAATAAACTCGGAAAGAACGCAGCGAGTTGTCATCATTTGAAACCACTCTACTACAGTATAACCTGGCTTCATTATAGAGCACAGGGTGACATGGTTATATGGGGACACCACAATAGACAAGTTTCACTATACGCACACCAATTCTGCATGCATGGGTTCTGTCTAGGATGAATGGTTTGGTGAGAAGGATAAACAAAGTAGAGGGGGCCAACCGGAACATTTTTTTACTTTTTCTCAGAAATCAATCTCAGAAATCTTTGCATGTTGGAATATGTAGACTGTGTGTTTGAGGGGGCCCCTTCCCACTGGATAGAACCTAACTGTAGCCACTGGATAGAACCCAACTGTAGCCCATCAAAAGTTACTTGGTCAACTGACGTCCCTACAGTACATTTTTGTTACTACAGACTACTACCAACACGCCCATTCTGCAAAAATTAGATTCCAGTATGCATGTTTATATCTATGTGTTATGGAATTTGCAGACTGTGTGGGGGGGGGGGAAGGAGGTCTAGACTGTTTAGGGGAGCATTTAGCTTCCCTCCTCTCACTAAATAGAACCCTGGTGGTAGCCCACCAAAATGTGGTCAAAAACTATTGGACGGTCGACCCTAAACTTTTGACCACAGACTACTATCCTGCAAAAATTAAATTCCACCAACTGGTACATTACAACAATTCTTCAGAAACACATACTCACAGAACAACATGATGTGCAGAGGTAGTCGTTGCTTGAGCAACATGACCATAGTCCGTCCGTGCCAGAAGTTGTCAATGTCGGGGAGGATATAGCTAAGGCTTTCTGTGACCAGGCCATGGAAGAGGGCGGCCATCAACAGAAGCAGGCAACGTCCACGATACTTGCACGCTGCAGTATTAAAGAAAAGTCAATATTTTTAGCTAGAGTTCAAATTTGGAAATAAGTTTTTGAACAAGAAAAAAATTGGTAGTAAATCCAAAATGTCAGACATGTGATCATCCACATGTCTTGCAAAAAAACTAATTATGCAAGTAAAATGGTGAAGGAGATATAAAGGATCAAGTCTTGGGGTGGCACATTAATGTATTACACCTACTAAGCTCTGAGCTCACCAATCATGCAACTCTTACCATGCCTGAGAATGAGAAAGGTCCAGACATAGAATACCAGCTCACAGGCCAGGTAGGTTGGGTTGTCTGCCCATATCTCAACTGGAGACCGGAATAAGATGAACCATTTCCTCTCCTCGCTCTCCCAGCCTCTCTTCAAGACAGCTAGGACCTTCTCAACGTGCTCCATTGTTCTCGCGAGTCTCCTAAGAAAAGGGGGTGGGGCATGCGCTTGACAAGTGCGCATGCGCAGTAAATATTTAAAAATTTTTGTTGCATTGCACACAGTTACTGGATAACTGTGAAATAGTAAGAACCACAAAAGAACATTATGCAGTATGGTGGAATGTGAAATTTTAATCAAAGCTAATAAATTAAAAAGAGCTCGGAGAATAATACAGAATGCTAGTGTTCATATAATGCCAGTATTTATAATAATTATGAGGTGTGTGGATAAAATGAGCTAGAACCTAAATCTGCACTAAACGGATTGGTCACTCTCTCGTGTTCCATTCTTGAGGGTGGTGGTCTGTGACGGATGGTGGTGCTTACTATGCTCTACACATTGTTCTCTTCTGCACTGTATAATAGCAGACGGCCCCAATGAGAAAGGGCTCGAGTGATCACATGACGTGACTACATCTTGCAGTCTCTCATTTGAAGCTGGGACCACTTCAATAGGTTTAGGAACATCTTCCCCTTCTTTGGGAAATGGCGGCTTTCTTTTGGCCTTTGACTGTTGTTTCTCTCCTCTCTTCCCAGGTGAGCGTTTCTTGCTCGTTGCTCGATCAGTGGCTTGTCCTGATATCGGTATTCTTGCACCTTCAGAAGAAGCTTCCAGCAATGGATTCTCATCTTCTTGCTGTGACGTGATATTTGATTTTTTTGCTGCTTGTTGTCGGCTCTTGGTTGGATTTGCTTGAGTAGGTACAGTCGTTGGTTTTGTCACGATACTGGAGGGGTTAAAGGTCACAACCACTGGCAAGTCTTGAACATGTGTGTGCTTGAGTGTAGTAGGATGGGAAATCTCCACTTGCTTGATGGTGGCCGGAGATCTAGTTCGTTTCCTGTGAGAAAAAAGAGCAAATCTTGTGAAAAATACGTCCATTCCAGAATAGCTTCAACATTCAAGAGCACTATAACTACAAGAGTGTGGTAACCACATTTTGTAGACAAAGGAGTTGCATGCATGTGTAGAACTTCTAAATGCGAGACCAATAGATTTATTAAGGGATTATAACGTTACATGTATTTCAGGGTTGCTGTGTAGGGGTAGACCACTCACCTACAAGCTGTGGTACAGGTGAACACCACAAGGAGTGCAGTTAGCAGGACTACTGCAGCAATACAGAGGTTATAGAGGAGGGCCATTAGACGGGACTGCGGTTGATCCCCCGCGGTCTGAGTCGTCTCCACTGGTGCTGGGCCCGGGGCGGTGGGTGGAGTTTGATCTCCCATACTGATGTGGGTGTAGGTTACCATAGGGCAGCCTGTCTCGTTACGGAAGCATACACCACTTGTGCATGGAGTGTCCCAGTCACAGTCACCTGTTAATAGGAATGTATAAAGTTGTAAAACTTCAATGAGCATTGATTTGTAAGTAGTTTGATTGTACGTATGCAGTATGTTAATATGCATTCACTATAATTTATGCAGGTCCCCTCTATAATTACAGCTATATAGGTAATGGGTACCAAAGTTTCCATACTATGTGTTTGTATAAGGCCATCGCTAAAAATGTTTCACTGTGGAAACATGTACATGTAAAACGTACTATAGCGACACTAGTGATTCATATAATACAGAGCAAACCTTTACAAACAATTTACCCACCTTGCTCAGCCATAAAGGCAACAAAGATTGGTCGAGCTTTCCCACTAGTAGTCTCCACCTCCACCTCCACACAGTCTCCCATGAAGATCACCACTAGTGTCTGATAGTCCATCCATTGCCCGTACTTTTTAGCCGAGTCCAAGTGAGGGGGATCGAAGCTGATGATGTCACCAATGACTGAGGGCATCTCAACAATGGGAGCGTTGGTGTCTGTATTGAATGTGACAGTGACTTGTTGTAAGCACTTGGTGGACGAGAGTGTGGTGCTAGTGAAGACTGGAACGGCAGAGACAATCTTGGGTGCCTGTGTGTGTGTGTGTGTGTGTGTGTGTGTGTGTGTGTGTGTGTGTGTGTGTGTGTGTGTGTTTGGAAAAGGTGTATATAGTAAGCAGACGGCTAAATGGGTTGAATGCTACACCATTTGCAGATTATGATTATGGAGGACATTCAATTGGCATTCTAACGAGTTTTCGCTTTTATAACGGTTAAGCGAACAACTAGGAATCGGAGGGTGGGGGGGGGGGGGGAGCAGTGTGCATCATGTTGTTTGTGATTTACAAGCAAATAATGAGAACTGAAATACAAGTTTAGGCATGTAGTATGCCATAATATTATAGTTGCATGCACATAGTTATGTAAAAATTAGTTTTATAAGCGAAATAACTGGGAATTTACTCTAATTGGACTACAGAAAGTACACACCCACTCACCATAACGACAGTGAGGTCCTTCTTAGAGTTCAATAGTATCGACTTCTTCTGTATTCTTGAGACTGACCTAATATCTCTTCTTCGTCTGGTTCCAGCCATGTCAGCCTCGGCACTGTCGCGTGAATCAGTTGAGCAACTTTCCGGATCACTACGAATCAAAATCATTGGTCTGTTATCGTTTATAGTGTCTATTTCAACTCCAATTCGAACAGTGGTCGTACTGACGCCCATATCTGCGTCAGTTGCATCAGCCGGATCAGTGTTAGGATCAATATAGTTAGCATCAGTGATATTAATGACTATGATGCGAATCAATCGATCATTCCCAGTGCTAGCATTATACACAGAAGGTTCTTCCTGAGCATTAAGGTAGAATATTGAAGTGAGAGCTTCTTGGTACAATGATACCGATGCATTCACAGTTAGAGAAATAATATAAGTACTTAATTGTTCATCGATATAGCCAAGAAATTCAGCTTGGAGAGGATTGGGTGTTCGAAAAAACAAAGCTTCTTCTGAATCGAGAAGTCCATTGACTGCGGTTAGTTCAACGGTCATTCGTGAGATGTTATGTCCCTCCTCATCAGTGAGAGAGGCTAGGAAGGTCTGAGTGATGGGGATGCTAGAGCCACCCTCTGTGAACGTGATAGTGTGATCAACATTCACTCCATTGCCTGTGGTAAAAACGAAGCATTTGTCAGCATTAGGGTAATTGACATTAGTTCCAGTTATGTGTCGTTGCTATATATTATAGTATACCTAGCATGCATGCATTTCTGATTCAAATTCCGTGGCTTCCTGTATATCCACGCAAAGTTGTGAAATTTTGTTTGACCCGCTCTATACGGAACTTATGTGTATTAGCGAACCAGACTTACCCAGGTCCACAGCGGGTCCATCATTGCGATCCATGACAAAGATATTGGTGACAATGTACATGACTCCACTGCGTACGCCCATAGTGTCCTCGGCCACTATAGCGATGGTCCTGCGCCCGTCAGTCACTGAGTTATTAGTGTACCCGTTCTGGTAGGACAATGTACGGAGGACCTGCATGGTGAGATGGTGAGGTGTGATAATATTATTGTTTAACGAAGAGAAATGCATAAGAGTAACTCAGAATGACCAGAGCAGTATGTGAAGCCCCTCTTAAGGGCCACCCCTGAAGAAAGGCCACCTGCATGGCCCCAAATAAAGTTTGTGTATATTCATCAACAAAGGACATACATGCATGTAGCTTGCATGTACAATTTTGCGTGCGTATACGTAATGAGCGAAATACGGAAGTATACAGATACATGAATGCAATGCAGTATACATTGATTGTGTATACAAAGCATTTCATCAAGAGGTGCATGTATACACTCACCTGCTCATAGATTTGTGGAGTGGCCTCTCCACTGAGGACAATGGATCTGTTACCATCACCCAGTTCGGTTACATTCAGAGTGATGTCATATAGACTAGGGAAGAGCAGGCGATCTTGCAGTCCGTCAACCAGTCCTGAATGAGAGAGGGGAGAGGGATCGATGAATGGTTAGCTGGATTCTTATGTATAGCACTAAAGTTCCTAGCACGCATAATACATGCATGTATATTACTGAGTACTAGCTGTGCATTCATTGCTAACACAAGAAAGTGTGTTTTTGATGTTGGAATTTGCTATTAATTTATATCTAAAAACACAGTAATTAGTATTGTATGTTATCACACTACAGGGAATCTGGGGTTTGGTTACAACAGTGCCTGTAATAAAGAGGTGGCCTGCTAACTAAAACAGGCCCAAACACATGCTACGAAGTAGAGGTGATCTCTCTTATTTTGGAAATGCAATTGGAGAAACAAAAGTGCACAGTTGGTGTGTATGTACCAGTGGCATGGATTGTGACAGATGAGATGTTAGAGTCCACGTCTCTGAGGTATATGTCCATGCCAATGATGAGTGGTTGGTCATCCTCAAGATACATGAAGGTGGACTCTACAGTTGGAGAGGAAGTATATGCACAGTTACAGAGTATACAGTACATGTATACCATGAGGCCTACTGTACGTACAAAGCAATTTATAAGATCAGTGACACACACACACACACACACACACACACACACACACACACACACACACACACACACACACACACCAACACCCAAACACACATTTGCAGAATGGAGTTTGACTCGGTAACTATTCTTAAAAAGCTAAGGCCATAGCTATTATACATTTACCTATAATATTATATAGAAGTCTTAATACACACCATATTGACCATAGAGCCGACGTACCTGTTTCTCCATCCTGAACCAGTGGACCGTTCCTCAGTGCTGGGTCAGACACGAATGAGAGGACGGGAGCATCGTTGACTGGAGTGATGAGGATGGTCAGTAGACTAGTGGCACTGGTCGTGTTGGTCTCATCCTCTACTGAAAACTCAACAATCCTGTGCGGTGTGCAGAGATACATTATAGCTCAGAATCTAAACACTCTCAAAGAAGCTACAGCATTTTCAACTATGTATACATGTAGCTTTACTAGCACCCCTATAGCATAAAACAAGCTATATACTCACTTAATTGCAAACATATCAAATTGTAGCAAATAAAGCCACTTTTTATTGATGGATTCAGTTCAATACACAAGCAAGCTATATACGTGATTGTTTTGCATTCATGCAGTCATGGTGGCAAACCTTGCTGGTTCTTGTGTGGGGTTGCCTGGGTTGGAATCATCATGGCGATACGTCAAGCTCCTGAGTATAACTGAGTACACCTCCTGAGTTGCAACTCCAGTCACCTCCTGCAGTATCAAACAAAAAAGCATCACGTTCATGACCAGTGTAGCTACATGTACTATAAATGTTCAAATCTTCTGGTTTTTGATGTACCCAAAATACAATCAGACAAAATTGGGAGTGCATATTGATTATATAGCGTAATTGGCTATCTCTATAGAGCCCAGTGCATGTATTGACCAGTAATAATTATGAAAGTGGCATGCACTATTTCACATGACGTGTCATGAGACGTACCAATCTGTTTGAGGTGGTGTTGTCGAGATCTAGGCCTAGTCCGGTGAGATTAGCACTGATAGTGATTGATTCAAACTCTACGTCAACAGCATTCGTTAGTGTCACTGTGGCCCTGTGTGTGTGTGTGTGTGTGTGTGTGTGTGTGTGGGTGTGTTGTGTGTACCAGTTAAATATCACATGATATATATCACTAAAGAATAACCCGCATGAAAAAAGTGTCGAAAACTTAATAGGCCTTTCAAAGAGCTATTAAATACTAGTTATTAACTAAAGTATAAACCCTAAAATAGTGGTTAGTGGAAATGATTTTTGTCACTCACCTCTGAATCATAGCAAAGGGGTCGGTGTCGATGACTACTAGTTGACGGACTACTTCACTCTCCCCATCACGCTCAGTGTACGTTACTGTGGCCTCAGTTACCATGGGAGCAGAGCCGTCCAATGAAACGACAGGAGCATCATTGACATTGACAATATCCACGGTGATGAACTGCTCGTTGCTGTCATGCACTCCATCAGAAACAATCACTCCAATAGTTCTAGTATCTCCAGTAGGCTCGGTCATACTGAAAGAATGCAGATAATTATACGTGGCCAATGAGTATACGTAGTTTTGCTATACAGTATAGCAAAAATTATTAACAGGCAGTTTGAACCAACGAAAATTATCCGATTGATTATAGCTATAGCTCACTTGTTGTGGTAGGTAATGTTGGCCAGCAGTTGCGAGTAGAGGTCAGCTGTTCCATTGCCATTGATGGTCAGCTCACCATTGCTAGGGTCAAACTGCAAGTACGTAGGTTACTGATATAACAGAGAGCGATAAGTTTGAAAAACTAATGAGGTGCACAGGTGAATTCTTCTAAATACACTAACAAATATGATCTCTTCAATTTGAAACAAAATCGAAATGTCTCCGATCTTCAGTACATGTGTACAGTCATTGTTTACATGTTTGTTACTATAGCAACACTGCAAAAACACACACTGTTGACAGAATAACAGGTAGCCACATTAAAGACACCACAAAGGGGGTGTAACTGGTCTAATCAGACCACATAGCGTATTCATAGACGTGGAGAAACTCCACAACTAAAGAAAGTATTGACCAACAAAAAAATGGGATAGATTAGTACGCATTAACTCACGTTGTAGTTGAAGTCTGGGTGCTCGTATGTGACTGACAGTTGCTCGGGGTAACTTGACACGAAGCCCATAATCACCACTCTAGCAGACATCATTAAGTATCTGCAGGGGACGGTTATGCATCTATTAAAAAAGCTGTGCAGATCACCAATATGTGCAGATCACAAAATGATATAACACACAGCGTACTTTTAAGAGCTTGAAACTATAGACTGTTCATTAATTTAAGGCGTAAGACGCATTCTGTATAGAGCTATATACATATAGTGTCGTGCATATTGTCTTGAGCAAACTAAAGGCTATAGTTTATGTAGACTACTCAGATGTTAGCTCACTATACACATAACTGTGGCCACCTACGTTTAATTTTAGGGAGAAATAGTTAATTAATTCTCAAAACCCACCTTGTGGGATGATCTTGATCAGTGACAATCAGAGAGCCTGCCACGATCTGTATGAAGTCTCTCTGTCCCTCTACAAACTGAACAGTCGTGTTTGGTGTGTAACTGATAACTGGTGGGTCATCGTTGCGACCAATGAAGTAGAGAGTGACACAAGCCGTTGAGGAGTACAGTCCATCTCGGGCAATAACACAGACCTCCCTGCACACACAGAGAGAAAGAGAGACTTAAAGAGCATACACATTATACTTCATTAAGAGAAGGTAGCAGCAGATGACAATGTACATAATTATGGTATAGCATGCATAATCTTGAATCCACCATTGTTGTAAGTATACAACGTACACCTAGCACATTCCATAGATTCTAGAAGACACTGATTTTAGGTGTCTAGGTAGCACATACCTTGGCACATAGTCAGGGTGTTCCCTGGCAATGTATCCGATAGAGTCCAGGGCAGCTGCAATTTCCTGTCTGCTGAATTGCTCATCTCCGTCAGGTGAAGTCTCGTCATCTCCAGTAAACTCCATTCCAGCCACAACCTCGCTGTAGGGGGAAAGTAAAAGTTAAAGCTTACTCACTACACAGTCATGCAAACAATATAATAGGTGCATGGTGAACAAATAGCTATGTTAAGTGGCTGATGAAGCTGTTAGCTCTACAAACTGCAACGCATGCTTTTAATTACCGGTTTAGCTGTTAGATACAGTGTAAGTGTACACATGTACACGTATATATAATACGGCTACATTTAGCTGTGATAATAATCAATGATCATGGTGAAATCAACAGTTACTGCCTTTGTTTTAGACAAGCAGAGTCTGCAATCTCTGCTGCTAGCTATACGTACATTTATAATTATGCAGTCAATTGAGCTCATGCAAAGGTTACTAACACGTAAGTCTGTGCATGGCGAATCTAGTTGGGATAAAATTAATACTCACGTAGCATCAATGTCCAGACCAGCGAGGCGGCCCTGAGGGTCATTTTGGAATATTGATCTGCTTCGAGCAAAGTAGAAAGGTGTTCGTCCTGCAGCCATTGCTTCGGTCGGATAAATATCCACCTGGAGAGTGCATGGGAGAGAAAAAGACTAATAGTTGATAAGCAAAGTAGATCTATACGTATAATAATAATGAACATGTATGGCTTATATCTTGCAAGAAATACACAGTTGATGCAGAATTTGTGATCATAATTATTAGCAAGCTACTGTGTATAGTATTATGACAGACAGGCGGGGAAAACATTCCAACTAAATTTATTTACCGAAACGTCGATAGACTCCACTCCATTCAAAACCACCAAGTACAGACGTGTCCAGTTCTAAAGAGAAACAAGTATAAAACAGGATGCACAGTACGTCTTATACATGTATCGGTCATCATCACCAAACACTGCAGGGTATACATACTTTATAGAGGTAGTGAGGATAAAAGGGGAGAGTGAGGGATAGTGCATGGGGATTGAAGAAAAGTGGAGAGAATGGGAAGAAAGGAGGTGAGAATGACACTATTAGCTATAACATAAAACACTCACTCCTCCATCCTCTGATAGAAAGAATGACGAGAGATTCGTATTATTTGGGTCGAATAGAAACACGACTTCGTTCAACTCGAAGTATTCATTATTATAACTCAGCGTTGTGTTATCAGGAATGTTTAAATCGAGCAAAATAACACGACAAGTCTCCGAGCAACCATCACTCGGATTAAGATTACCATCATCGCATTCTTCAAATTCAATAATTCGTATTCCATCTCCACATACAGAGCCACAGATTGAGGGCTCTCCATCATCGCAAGAGTATCCTGTCTCAATTTGACAAGTGTTGTTGCAACCATCGCCAGTTATAGTGTTGTTGTCATCGCATTGTTCTGTGCCAAGTATCAGTCCATCACCACAGATAGGATAGCACATAGAGGGTTCACCACTGCTGCATTCAAATCCTACCTCCATTTGACAAATATCGTTACATCCATCGCCAGTCATATTATCGTTGTCATCGCAACTTTCAGGAGCTATTATCAACCCATCTCCACATACAGGGACACAAATCGAGGGCTCTCCATCGCACGAGTACCCTGTTTCAATTTGACAAGTGTCGTTGCAACCATCGCCAGTTGTAGTGTCGTTGTCATCGCAAACATCAGTTCCTTCTATAGTGCCGTTGCCACAAGTTGCCGAGACCAAAGCTGCACAGTGATAAAAAATGTATGATTGTGTGTATAATTCAGCAAAGCAAGCAAATTGTGTGAAGTTAAGATCAACGCAGTGGAACCATTTTTAATTAGCGGCCACCCATGAAGAAATGTCAATTGCGATTTAAGGCCATGCAAACAACCCTTCAACAACCATAGACCTACTCAGTCTGTATAATGGTTGCCCAAAATTAATGTGTCCGCTATAAAACAGTTCTCTCATACAGAACGAAATGCTGAACATGCAATACACTAAAATTGCTTTAACTGCTGAAACATAGACCATTATTATGTTCCACCATGCATATGCCACACATGCAGAGGCAACCACTGGTTCACTGCAGACCACCCAACCACCCAACACATTCATAGTCTAATACAACAATTCATAGCTGTAAGAAAGCATGCATGCACTGCACACACACAGTGTTTCAAGGTAGGTATGTTATGAATAAATCATATTTTCAAAGAATTTTAACGACTCAAGTTAGCAAAATTGAGAATTCAGTCTCACTACATGCAGCCGAAGAAATGGTGGTACGGTGAAATGTGGTACAACAATAAAATATGCAAACTATATAATTATTTGAGGGTCCATAACTTCAAATGTGTTAGGAACGTTACCGACTTAAAATTTAGCTAACAGACGCTTTAGTAGCTGTTTGGTAGTGTGCGGTAAAATTAATTATGGTAGATAATTTTATGGCCACATCAATATTATATACAGCAATGTATTAAATGGGACAGGAGAATGGGCTTGATTGTTTACTCACCAAATGTAAGTGACATGGCCAATAACAAAATAAATAATGTTTCTTTCATCCTTGGGAATAGAAAATAATGTTGATGTCTGCAACTAGAGATGGTCTTTGTCTTTGTCTTCTCCTGATCTAAACTCTTAGCTACACACTCAAAGCAACAGAAAATTGCAGCCACAGCACAATAATTATGTTGTGCAGTGTTGCTCCAGGCAGTACACGCCCCCTTCTCCAATGGTCCAACAACAGCCCCTCCCACTTTTCAGTCTGCGCAACTCCTAGTCCACCTTCTTAGATCTAGCACCTCCTCGAAGATCTGCAAGCTCTTGCAGGCTTTCAAGATCGTAGATATAGATCCCAGTAGAGATTGCAAAGTAGGTCTAACTAGCTACCAGCTCTAGCTAAGTTGCACAAACTGAGAAGTTGCATGCAGTTGCTAATCAGGTACCGCCTCCTTTTCGTCACGAGAGACAGAGTTTAGGTGGGCATCCTTTAGAGCGAGCTAATAGAGGTGGAAGGTTGTCATTGTTTTACCCCATCTGTTTTTCTTCTCCTCGATCTACTAGGTATATAAAGATGAATGTTTGGATACTGTTGTCACTGCAAGTGATCCTGATTTCTATATGTACTGGAATTAAACCAGGTTAGACTGTTGCTTTCTAAGTTTTCTCTACAGATATAATTATGTACTCTGGGTTATAGCTATACACGTACGTATGTACATCAGCTAAGCCAAGGTTTATACTCCAATTCACATTGATTGCATATGTATTATTAGTATTATTAATGATCCGTTTCTTTCATAGACGACAGACCAACACTTCCGAAACTTCTCAAGTTTAAACTGCCTGACAAGAAAACGAACATTATCACACGAGTTGCCAGTGACTACACACTATTTGGGACACTGTTATTGAACGACGAAGATGGGACAATAGTCGAGATTATTAAGCAATCGAAAATGCACGATTCCGTAGAGATTACCATGGAGATATTCAGACAATGGTTGAGGTTGTACAGTGCTGATTCCGCGCCGTCTTGGCAAATGTTGGTACACGTTTTACGACAATGTAATCTGAACACTGTTGCTAACGACATAGAGTCGATGTACGGCGTGGTGAATGACGAAGACATACAAACAAAAAAACCGACTTCATTAACTAATAATGAGCTCTCTACAAATCCAAGTGAACTGCACCCAATATACTCGTTCAAGGAGCTGAACAAAGCAGTATCTGAAATCGGCAACTGGTATGGACTTTGCAGCAATCTAGACGTGGAACGTGGCCTGTTGTCAGAGTTACAGCATTCAAACGAACACATCTCGATCAAGAAGACACAGTGTTTGGAGGCTTATTATGACCAAGGTGAGGCAACGTGGGAGAGACTGATCACTGCTATAAATGACTATCCCATTCGAAACAGAAGAGTGGCTAAAGAACTAGCAGACAAACATGGAATCGACTTTAAGAATTTGATAAAAGATGAACTATAATTTTTAGCATTCAATTTTTCTATTGATATATATCCCCTATAAGCAAGTCTGTTTTCAGCACACTGACAATTAAGGTGATAGGGTATATAATGGTTTTAATTAATAGCAGGGAATTATGATAATGATAAGCTTGCATGCATGCACATGCATATTAAACAATTTATTCACCTCGTCAAAAATACAACTATGCAATGAATATTTCTTTATGATTACCATAATTATACAAATTATTGTAGCTGGATGCTCTTATATGCATATTAGCTACTATTATGCCAAATATGTCACTATAAATTATTACAACCCCTAAGATAGTCAGAGGATTATACATTATCAATTATAGGCAATCATAAGACGCTATCATAAGACAACCACTAATAAAACATGGTTGGTGGTCTACAATAAATGAAAAACCTAAATCAGCCGACAATTTGCATCTAATTTTTGCGAAAAAGATCGTGATGTCATATCTATATAGCTAGTACCAGTTGTTGTTTTTTTATCTTTTTGTTGCGAGGCCATTAGCAATTACATTTGATGCTCGCTAAACATTTCAGTAATACAGTGCAATTACATCGACTATAGCTCCTAATGTTCTGATACTATTATGGTAACACTTACCAGCTTCACACACTCCCTCCACTAGTAGTGTACCAGCCGGACACTCACAGCTGTAGTTACCCTCAACGTTTACACAAAACATGGAGGGTTCACAAAGGTCAGGGCCAAATATGTCCAAAGCTGCCACCAAACACTCGTTGATATCTGTAAATGGAGAGAGATGATTATTTGGAGCCACTATTGCATAATGCATCGTCGTATGCATGTGTTCAGGTTTTAGTATTGAGTACTTTTACACAACTAAAACTCATCGAAACCTGCAGTAAGTGGCCACCCTTGCATGGGCAGACCAACATGCAGTGGCAGTAATAACGAGGTGACCTGCATGCTATGGAGAGACTTTGAGGCCTATATAATATTGACCTGGCTGTATTATATAGGAGGACCTGCATGCTATATACTGTAACTAGAAATGAGATCCGGCTTATTTCTATACCCCCTCACCTGTACATCTCCCCCCAGGCAACAACTGGTATCCCTCACGACACGAGCATTCATAACCTCCCTCCAAGTCAGTGCAGATCTGCTCACACGGATTCTCCTGACATTCGTTGATATCTGTGAGAGGTGGGGATAAGTTTTATGACTGGCAACCTCGATCAATATACAAGAGGGCTACAATGGACACTCATAATTATATCCTCTTAAACATAGTTTCAAATTCTGCTCCCAAAAATCATACAATGCAGAGTGAATTATTCGAATGCTTCAACGTACTTGTGCAATTCATTCCATTGGACGCCAATTCGTAACCAGGGAGACAACCACATGTTTCCATTCCGGATAATCTCACACATGATTGGGCACAGCTGTTACTAGCATCACACATCGCTACCGGGTCAACTGTAGAGGAAGTGAAGAAGGAAATAAATTTGGAGAAATTTAAAACCAGTGGGAGAAGGTTAATAGTATAATAGTGCATGATTGTACCTTGACAGGTTCTGTTGTCGGTGTTGATGGTGTACCCTTCATTACAGCTGCAATCAAACCCTCCAATAGTGTTGGTGCAGATCTGATGACAACCACCATTGAGCAATGAGCACTCGTCAACGTCTGAAGGAATATGCACGCAGGAAAATTAACACAATCATTATAAGATGACATGTGGGCCAATCTAAACACATTATTTTATAGGCCTTTCGAAGAGCTATATACAAAATGCAATTTCCGAAATAATTCATCCACTTACCTCTACATTCTGTTTGGTTGAAGAGCTCGTAACCAGGGTAACAGGCACACTCGAAGCTTCCTGGTTGGTTGACGCACAGATGATCACAGCCATGGGTACTGTTACACTCGTTGATATCTGAGGAGATTGATAGCTTACATAAAGAAATTATGGGTCCTAAAACTAGGAGAATCGCACTATAAATCCTATAATTATAAGTGACAGCTCCCAAAGACATAAATAACATACACATATAGCAAATTGCCTGAGGGGTGATAGCTTACCGGCACACTTTGACCCGTCTCCAAGATACCCTTGAGGGCATGGACCACACATTGCCCCCACTCCTGGAGCAGGGACGTCCACACAATCCACACCCATAAAACAGTCAAAGTTGGCACAGCCGTCAACGTCAGCCTCACAGAAGTCACCCTCCCAACCTGAAGAGTGCCGTACATGCATGACCTGGCTTGCTATAGATACAGATCTATATAGCTATTGTAACAAGTTGCACCATACCTTGAGGGCATACACAGTTGGAGACGACAGTACTGGCACTCTGGTCCACCACTCCCTCCAGTGTGCAGTTGCCATTATTCTCACAAGCACAGATCACAATCTATGGGAAAATGTAGTGGAACTAAAGGAACCTCCCTCCAAAATACAGTACTTTCACAATCAGCCATACAATGAAGCCATAATCATCATTTTAGCCATTAATTTTGTATATATGCCATAAGGTACAAACTATCTTACCTGCACTTCCAGAGTTGACCCAGCATCCAGCTCATCAGTCGCCAAAAACACGAGAGAAAGATCGACAATCGTATCAAGCTGCAACCTGAAGGTGTACTCCACAGTAAAATTTCCATTGGGGGTAGGCAGTAGAGTGGCCCTAGCTGGCAGTCCGTCCACCAGTGTAACGTTGATAATGCCCTTGTCATCAGTCACATTGAACACCAGTACAGCCTCTTCCCCCAGCGTAACATAGAGGCTGTCAGGACCGTTGATCATGGGAGGGAAGTTGGCTGTCGGGGTATAGAGTTGAAAAGTTGCAGTTAATGTTTGTATTGTATAGAGACTGTAGTTGCTACTTCCCTTAGTATGAGCCTCTGCATGCATATAATTAATGTATGGAATATATATAAGAGTATGACCACATAGTAGAGTATTAGTAGATTAACATTGATGCATGTGTATAACGTACCTGCTTGCATCTCATCTTCATCGATTTGGGAAATAATAGTCATGGTTTCAACGCCGATATTGATATCCCCTGTTTCTATGGAGTCAAAAATGCACTCGACATTGTCTCCACACATTTGAAGCACTTCTGCTGATGCATTTGCTACCACTTCATCCAGGTAGGGTGGATCGTGGTCAAGGACAGCAAAGTCTTCAGTAGCCAAGCCCTCAGGGTAAGTGAAGAGAGACTCTGAAGCATTCACTTGCCCTGTGATCACAAACAGTACACAGTCAGTATGTCTTTGATCGATAATTTTGATAATTATACTGGAGGTATACAATACCCAGGATACAAATGAACTATTATGCATATAATTATTCACAAGGTCAATAGCTCACATGACAGTCCCACTTGATGAAGTATCCGAAAGGAGAATTCACTAATAGGCACCATAGTTCCGTTTCGGAATACAACATCATCAGTGACATTACCGTTGTAGTTCCCAACCATTCCTGCATATAAATTTATACTAATGACTGTGACTGTATTTTCGCCAAATTGAACCGTTGTAGTTCCCAACCATTCCACATGTGGAAATCATCAAAATAACTTCCACAGTATATAATTATATCTACCCTTGTACTAAAAAAAACACATTGCAATGTGAAACGTTGCTATAGGATTGTGTAACACAATAATTATAATTATGACAGAGGGGAAAAAAACTCTTGTGCAGTGTGCTGTTCAGGTACAACGTCTGATAATCATGTAAGCTATGAATGTTATGTACCTCTAGTTAGTCCACGGAAGGCATCAGGGATGATGACTGTGAAGGTGAGCATGCTCGCAAGGTTCACCATTAATCCCATTCCATTCGGGAACGTGGCCAGAATGGAATTGGAACTGCTTCGAGACACAGAATAGAAATCAGTGGATATAGAAGAACTGACGTTGACCAGCTGGTCCGTTACATCTTCTCCACTGATTAGAATCTCAAGCTGTCTTGTTGTAGCATTCAGGCGTATCTGTTGGAGATAATAAAAAAATTAATACGATTATTTTTAATTCTCCCGCAACCCTTAATATTCAATTCCCCTCACGTACTTCGACAGGAGTGTCCCTGCTCATAGCGAAGGCAAAAGCCGTTAGTTCAGTAGCCGAAGAATTTGTGATTGGTTGCATACGAGCTTGCACCCAGAACGTGGTGTCATCAGTCTCCAACTCCAGTAGAATGTACTCTCCCCAACCGTTAAATGTGAACTTAGCTCCATCAAGGTTGGTGAGATGAGGATCACCCGTACAGAAGGCTGTGTGTGTGTATGTGTGTATGCATGTGTGTCACTGTGAACAATACAATGGCTGACGCTGTGTCCCCATAACTGTCGAGCTATAGGACTGTCGATAAAAAGTTGTTGATTAAAGTACTGACTAATTTGACGTACCACTGATTAGTTATCTCTATTTATCAGTGACAAAAATATTTTCAACACTCACTTCTTCTTGGTGGGGAATACGTGGCGCAGGTCACTGGAGGTCGTCTAGTCCTGTACCTGGTTTCAGTTTCACCTCCAATGCTGCATATGCTCCGTAAATTATAATCATTATCAAGGAACTCTCTTGGGAAGAAGCTAGGACTGTACGCCACCACTCCACTGATACCACGGACATTGTTGAGTGATCCACTTTGTCCTCTGCCATGAGAATAGTATAATTAATACCAAAATAATATGCAACAGCAACTAGTCTATCATAATTATGGTGACTCTCTTACCTATAACAACAGAGAATGGTGTTTGTCTGTGCGAACGATGGAGTCACACAGAACTGGCGAGCATACACAGGGTCCAATGTCAACTCAAACATATCCATAGGACTATAAGCGAAGTCTAATGATGCTTGAGCCAAGTTGCAAGGGCATTCATTGATTACTGTAGTCGCAGTGATGACGTCATTATACAAGGTATCGTTGTTGATTATTCTGGCACATTCTGCACGTGCGGATTGCGTGGTACTCACGGATCGACCGACAAAATACACCTCATTATGAAACCGTGATCCTCTAGCAAGGCTAGAACATCCAATCATCTCGCTCATGGGTAAGTTAGAAATTTGATGATCGTGGAAAGAAGAAAATTCATCGCTGCCGAAAAATGAGGCTGGATTGATGTTGTAGCCGATAGTAGAAAAGTCACCATTCTGCGACTGACCCCATTGCAGATCATCACAGTTATATGTGTAGACAACAAAGGTTACTACACCATCAGTTACGATAATGGCTTCAAACGAATTCTGGAAATAAAAGAGAAATATATACTCACATTAGGTAATCTATAACTGTAGTAATAAAGGGCACCTTCTTAAAGTAATTAACTGTCTCCGCGTTAATTTGAACGTCAAAATCAATGCTATAGTATTATAGTTATATGCATGGGCATCCAATATACAGTGACTATAACATGTATGCACACACACACAGCACTCACTCTTCCTCTGTCTATTGCAGTGTGAGGATACGGAGGAACGTTCCTCCAGGAGGCTACTAGCATCCAGGTGGGTTCAAACTTATCATCAAGTTCAACACTGACACGATTTGTGACAAAAGAGCCAACAATATTCATAAAACCATCAGGATCACCGGCACCATATACTCTGTACCCCACATTGGAGGTGGGATCACGACCATCGTGGTCATTCCAGAATGGAGCGAGCAAATTTGATTGGCTGATCCTTGCATCAGATGTAGGGAATCGTTCCAGTGCTGTGAGGAGAGAGAGAGGTGGAGTGCCAACAGTCAGCATGCCATTCGTGCAGATCTGCAGGAGGAAAAACAGTATTACACTCACTCATGAAACTACCGTATAGCGGGTAAGTTTCGTGGGGTAAAAAATTCGTTCAACTCGAGAAACGGTAGTTTTCGTGAGTAAAAATTTCGTTTAGTCTCGTGGCTGCACGGCATTCCTACGTTCAGATAAGCCACGCCTACAATAAACTTTCGTGGAGGTCAGCCTGCCCACGAAAATAACGAATATTTTACCCCACGAAAATTACCCGCTATACGGTATAGATAAAGTGATAGAGCAGTCATTGCCTGTGTTTGTGAGGGGTGTCAACTGAATGACCATGCATTTAAGAATTTTCAACTCACATGAACGTATTGGTGTGTTTCTGCTCCAAAGGGAATTCCAGTGCTCGAGTAAATCCGCTGTGAACATTCATCATCATTATCAAACAATTCCACAGCATCTTCGGGGAAGATAAAAGGAATGAAGTCGACACCTGGCACCAGAGCTGAAAGAGAGACATAATATTAAGGTATGAGTGCATGACGTGTATGACACTATTCCCATGAGCATGAGTCAAATACAGTGGAAGCTAGCTATTATACGACCGATCTTTTAGAAGAAAACGCAAGGTATAGGGTATCAAGGTTTATACTTCAATTCACATTGATCGTGTATGTATTATTAGTATTATTAATGATCCGTTTCTTTCATAGACGACAGACCAACACTTCCGAAACTTCTCAAGTTTAAACTGCCTGACAAGAAAACGAACATTATCACACGAGTTGCCAGAGACTACACACTATTTGGGACACTGTTATTGAACGACGAAGATGGGACAATAGTCGAGATTATTAAGCAATCGAAAATGCACGATTCCGTAGAGATTACCATGGAGATATTCAGACAATGGTTGAGGTTGTACAGTGCTGATTCCGCGCCGTCTTGGCAAATGTTGGTACACGTTTTACGACAATGTAATCTGAACACTGTTGCTAACGACATAGAGTCGATGTACGGCGTGGTGAATGACGAAGACATACAAACAAAAAAACCGACTTCATTAACTAATAATGAGCTCTCTACAAATCCAAGTGAACTGCACCCAATATACTCGTTCAAGGAGCTAAACAAAGCAGTATCTGAAATCGGCAACTGGTATGGACTTTGCAGCAATCTAGACGTGGAACGTGGCCTGTTGTCAGAGTTACAGCATTCAAACGAACACATCTCGATCAAGAAGACACAGTGTTTGGAGGCTTATTATGACCAAGGTGAGGCAACGTGGGAGAGACTGATCACTGCTATAAATGACTATCCCATTCGAAACAGAAGAGTGGCTAAAGAACTAGCAGACAAACATGGAATCGACTTTAAGAATTTGATAAAAGATGAACTATAATTTTTAGCATTCAATTTTTCTATTGATATAATTATATCCCCTATAAGCAAGTCTGTTTTCAGCACACTGACAATTAAGGTGATAGGGTATATAATGGTTTTAATTAATAGCAGGGGATTATGATAATGATAAGCTTGCATGCATGCACATGCATATTAAACAATTTATTCACCTCGTCAAAAATACAACTATGCAATGAATATTTCTTTATGATTACCATAATTATACAAATTATTGTAGCTGGATGCTCTTATATGCATATTAGCTACTATTATGCCAAATATGTCACTATAAATTATTACAACCCCTAAGATAGTCAGAGGATTATACATGTATATCAATTATAGGCAGCAATCATAAGACGCTATCATAAGACAACCACTAATAAAACATGGTTGGTGGTCTACAATAAATTAAAAACCTAAACAGCCGACAATTTGCATCTAATTTTTGCGAAAAAGATCGTAATGTCATATCTATATAGCTAGTACCAGTTGTTTTTTTTTATCTTTTTGTTGCGAGGCCATTAGCAATTACATTTGATGCTCGCTAAACATTTCAGTAATACAGTGCAATTACATCGACTATAGCTCCTAATGTTCTGATACTATTATGGTAACACTTACCAGCTTCACACACTCCCTCCACTAGTAGTGTACCAGCCGGACACTCACAGCTGTAGTTACCCTCAACGTTTACACAAAACATGGAGGGTTCACAAAGGTCAGGGCCAAATATGTCCAAAGCTGCCACCAAACACTCGTTGATATCTGTAAATGGAGAGAGATGATTATTTGGAGCCACTATTGCATAATGCATCGTCGTATGCATGTGTTCAGGTTTTAGCATTGAGTACTTTTACACAACTAAAACTCATCGAAACCTGCAGTAAGTGGCCACCGTTGCATGGGCAGATCAACATGCAGTGGCAGTAATAACGAGGTGACCTGCATGCTATGGAGAGACTTTGAGGCCTATATATATTGACCTGGCTGTATTATATAGGAGGGTGACCTGCATGCTACATACTGTAACTAGAAATGAGATCCGGCTTATTTCTATACCCCCTCACCTATACATCTCCCCCCAGGCAACAGCTGGTATCCCTCACGACACGAGCATTCATAACCTCCCTCCAAGTCAGTGCAGATCTGCTCACACGGATTCTCCTGACATTCGTTGATATCTGTGAGAGGTGGGGATAAGTTTTATGACCGGCAGCCTCGATCAACACAAGAGGGCTACAATGGATACTGATATATCCTCTTACACACAGTTTCAAATTCTGCTCCCAAAAATCATATACAATGCAGAGTCAATTATTCGAATGCTTCAACGTACTTGTGCAATTCATTCCATTGGGCGCCAGTTCGTAACCAGGGAGACAGCCACATGTTTCCACTCCGAATAAACTCACACATGATTGGACACAGCTGTTACTAGCATCACACATCGCTACCGGGTCAACTGTAGAAGAAGTGAAGAAGGAAATAAATTTGGAGAGATTTAAAACCAGTGGGAGTAGTATAATAGTGCATGATTGTACCTTGACAGGTTCTGTTGTCGGTGTTGATGGTGTACCCTTCATTACAGCTGCAATTAAACCCTCCAATAGTGTTGGTGCAGATCTGATGACAACCACCATTGAGCAATGAGCACTCGTCAACGTCTGAAGGAATATGCACGCGGGAAAATTAACACAATCATTATAAGATTTGGGCCAATCTATTTTATAGGCCTTTCAAAGAGCTACAAAATGCAATTTCCGAAATAACTCTTCCACTTACCTCTACATTCTGTTTGGTTGAAGAGCTCGTAACCAGGGTAACAGGCACACTCGAAGCTTCCTGGTTGGTTGACGCACAGATGATCACAGCCATGGGTACTGTTACACTCGTTGATATCTGAGGAGATTGATAGCTTACATAAAGAAATTATGGGTCCTAAAACTAGGAGAATCGCATTATAAATCCTATAATTATAAGTGACAGCTCCCAAAGACATAAATAACATACACATATAGCAAATTGCCTGAGGGGTGATAGCTTACCGGCACACTTTGACCCGTCTCCAAGATACCCTTGAGGGCATGGACCACACATTGCCCCCACTCCTGGAGCAGGGATGTCCACACAATCCACACCCATGAAACAGTCAAAGTTGGCACAGCCGTCAACGTCAGCCTCACAGAAGTCACCCTCCCAACCTGAAGAGTGCCGTACATGCATGACCTGGCTTGCTATAGATATAAGCTATGCATGTTATTGTAACAAGTTACACCATACCTTGAGGGCATACACAGTTGGAGACGACAGTACTGGCACTCTGGTCCACCACTCCCTCCAGTGTGCAGTTGCCATTATTCTCACAAGCACAGATTACAATCTATGGGAAAATATAGTGGAACTAAAGGAGCCTCCATGATCGGAAGAATGCCTCCCTCCAAAATACAGTACTTTCACAATCAGCCATACAATGAAGCCATAATCATCATTTTAGCCTTGTATGCCATAAGGTATATACAAACTATCTTACCTGCACTTCCAGAGTTGACCCAGCATCCAGCTCATCAGTCGCCAAAAACACGAGAGAAAGATCGACAATCGTATCAAGCTGCAACCTGAAGGTGTACTCCACAGTAAAATTTCCATTGGGGGTAGGCAGTAGAGTGGCCCTAGCTGGCAGTCCGTCCACCAGTGTAACGTTGATAATGCCCTTGTCATCAGTCACATTGAACACCAGTACAGCCTCTTCCCCCAGCGTAACATAGAGGCTGTCAGGACCGTTGATCATGGGAGGGAAGTTGGCTGTCGGGGTATAGAGTTGAAAAGTTGCAGTTAATGTTTGTATTGTATAGAGACTGTAGTTGCTACTTCCCTTAGTATGAGCCTCTGCATGCATATAATTAATGTATGGAATATATATAAGAGTATGACCACATAGTAGAGTATTAGTAGATTAACATTGATGCATGTGTATAACGTACCTGCTTGCATCTCATCTTCATCGATTTGGGAAATAATAGTCATGGTTTCAACGCCGATATTGATATCCCCTGTTTCTATGGAGTCAAAAATGCACTCGACATTGTCTCCACACATTTGAAGCACTTCTGCTGATGCATTTGCTACCACTTCATCCAGGTAGGGTGGATCGTGGTCAAGGACAGCAAAGTCTTCAGTAGCCAAGCCCTCAGGGTAAGTGAAGAGAGACTCTGAAGCATTCACTTGCCCTGTGATCACAAACAGTACACAGTCAGTATGTCTTTGATCGATAATTTTGATAATTATACTGGAGGTATACAATACCCAGGATACAAATGAACTATTATGCATATAATTATTCACAAGGTCAATAGCTCACATGACAGTCCCACTTGATGAAGTATCCGAAAGGAGAATTCACTAATAGGCACCATAGTTCCGTTTCGGAATACAACATCATCAGTGACATTACCGTTGTAGTTCCCAACCATTCCTGCATATAAATTTATACTAATGACTGTGACTGTATTTTCGCCAAATTGAACCGTTGTAGTTCCCAACCATTCCACATGTGGAAATCATCAAAATAACTTCCACAGTATATAATTATATCTACCCTTGTACTAAAAAAAACACATTGCAATGTGAAACGTTGCTATAGGATTGTGTAACACAATAATTATAATTATGACAGAGGGAAAAAAAAACTCTCGTGTGCTGTTCAGGTACAACGTCTGATAACCATGTAAGCTATGAATGTTATGTACCTCTAGTTAGTCCACGGAAGGCATCAGGGATGATGACTGTGAAGGTGAGCATGCTCGCAAGGTTCACCATTAATCCCATTCCATTCGGGAACGTGGCTAGAATGGAATTGGAACTGCTTCGAGACACAGAATAGAAATCAGTGGATATAGAAGAGCTGACGTTGACCAGCTGGTCCGTTACATCTTCTCCACTGATTAGGATCTCAAGCTGTCTAGTTGCATTCAGGCGTATCTGTTGGAGATAATAAAAAATTAATACGATTATTTTTAATTCTCCCGCAAAAAACCTTAATATTAATATTCAATTCCCCTCACATACTTCAACAGGAGTGTCCCTGCTCATAGCGAAGGCAAAAGCCGTTAGTTCAGTAGCCAGAGAACCAACAATTGGTTGCATACGAGCTTGCACCCAGAACGTGGTGTTAGCAGTCTCCAACTCCAGTAGAATATACTCTCCCCAACCGTTGAATGTGAACTTAGCTCCATCAAGGTTGGTGAGATGAGGATCACCCGTACAGAAGGCTGTGTGTGTGTGTGTGTATGCATGTGTGTCACTGTGAACAATACAATGGCTGACGCTGAGTCCCCATAACTGTCGAGCTATAGGACTGTCGATAAAAAGTTGTTGATTAAAGTACTGACTAATTTGACGTACCACTGATTAGTTATCTCTATTTATCAGTGACAGAAATGTTTTCAACACTCACTTCTTCTTGGTGGGGAATACGTGGTGCAGGTCACTGGAGGTCGTCTAGTCCTGTACCTGGTTTCAATTTCACCTCCTATGCTGCATATGCTCCGTAAATTGTAATCATTATCAAGGAACTGTCTTGGGAAGAAGCTAGGACTGTACGCCACCACTCCACTGATACCACGGACATTGTTGAGTGATCCACTTCGTCCTCTGCCATGAGAATAGTATAATTAATGCCAAAATAATATGCAACAGCAACTAGTCTATCATAATTATGGTGACTCTCTTACCTATAACAACAGAGAATGGTGTTTGTCTGTGCGAACGATGGAGTCACACAGAACTGGCGAGCATACACAGGGTCCAATGTCAACTCAAACATATCCATAGGACTATAAGCGAAGTCTAATGATGCTTGAGCCAAGTTGCAAGGGCATTCATTCACTACTGTAGTCGCATCGATGACGTCATTATACAAGGTATCGTTGTTGATTATTCTGGCACATTCTGCACGTGCAGATTGCGTGGTATTCACGGATCGACCGACAAAATACGCCTCATTATGAAAACGTGATCCTCTAGCAAGGCTAGAACATCCAATCATCTCGCTCATAGGTAAGTTAGAAATTTGATGATCGTGGAAAGAAGAGAATTCATCGCTGCCGAAAAATGAGGCTGGATTGATGTTGTAGCCGATGGTAGAATAGTCACCATCCTGCGACTGACCCCATTGCAGATCATCACAGTTATATGTGTAGACAACAAACGTTACTACACCATCAGTTATGATAATGGCTTCAAACGAATTCTGGAAATAAAAGAGAAATAATTATAATATTATACTCACATTAGGTAATCTATAATTGTAGTAATAAAGGGCACCTTCTTAAAGTAATTAACTGTCTCCGCGTTAATTTGAACGTCAAAATCAATGCTATAGTATTATAGTTATATGCATGGGCATCCAATATACAGTGACTATATAACATGTATGCACACATACACAGCACTCACTCTTCCTCTGTCTATTGCAGTGTGAGGATACGGAGGAACGTCCCTCCAGGAGGCTACTAGCATCCAGGTGGGTTCAAACTTATCATCAAGTTCAACACTGACACGATTTGTGACAAAAGAGCCAACAATATTCATAAAACCATCAGGATCACCGGCACCATATACTCTGTACCCCACATTGGAGGTGGGATCACGACCATCGTGGTCATTCCAGAATGGAGCGAGCAAATTTGATTGGCTGATCCTTGCATCAGATGTAGGGAATCGTTCCAGTGCTGTGAGGAGAGAGAGAGGTGGAGTGCCAACAGTCAGCATGCCATTCGTGCAGATCTGCAGGAGGAAAAACAGTATTACACTCACTCATGAAACTACCGTATAGCGGGTAAGTTTCGTGGGGTAAAAAATTCGTTCAACTCGAGAAACGGTAGTTTTCGTGAGTAAAAATTTCGTTTAGTCTCGTGGCTGCACGGCATTCCTACGTTCAGATAAGCCACGCCTACAATAAAATTTCGTGGAGGTCAGCCTGCCCACGAAAATAACGAATATTTTACCCCACGAAAATTACCCGCTATACGGTATAGATAAAGTGATAGAGCAGTCATTGCCTGTGTTTGTGAGAGGTGTCAACTAAATGACCATTTAAGAATTTTCAACTCACATGAACGTATTGGTGTGTTTCTGCTCCAAAGGGAATTCCAGTGCTCGAGTAAATCCGCTGTGAACATCCATCATCATTATCAAACAATTCCACAGCATCTTCGGGGAAGATAAAAGGAATGAAGTCGACACCTGGCACCAGAGCTGAAGGAGAGACATAATATTAAGGTATGCCCACAGTGCATGACGTGTATGACACTATTCCCATGAGCATTGAGTCAAATACAGTGGAAGCTAGCTATTATACGACCGACTTTTTAGAAGAAAACGCAAGGTGTAGGGTATCTACACACTTATACCTTTAGTGACAACGTTGATCTTTACGCTGTCGTCGCCATGGACACATGAAACGCTTCCAATAAAATCGCCGAGGAGAATATTTAGAGTGATACTATTCTCGAGTGTAGTGACTATAAACTCCTCATCATTCACATCTGAATTGAACTCAATTTCGTCTTTGGACTCTTGGTTAATTCTCCAGAACAACGTCCCAGCGATGGTCCCAGAATCTGTTCGTGTAGGATTGATATACAACAGACATTCAAACGAGCTGGTTGTATTGACTGTCACCCCATCCATAACTTGCTCACGACTACTGTCTGGCTCAATCGCAAAGAGAGACAACGAATCTATAGCAATCAAGTAAAATCATAGTCAATATAGAATTTGAAATAAATTTATTACCCTGAGGGGATTTCAAACCACTCTATTTTTAATCACCTGACACTCTTCTGAAGGTGGAGCTGCCCGTTGACACAGTGGAATTAAAGTCATCTGGGTCCATGGCCGCACAGATAAACTCAGTCCCCTCTAGCATGCTAATAATGCTTTCGTTTAGCTCAAAATCCAATCTCACAGAGCTGTTGGTGTCATCCAGGTAGGTAGACGTAATGCCTAGAGAGGTGTAATCTCCAGGGAAGAGCACAGGAACATTTGTATTATCAGAGGTACAAGTGAGAGAGGCGGTTGTATCGGGAGTGCCAGAGCTGAGCACAGTCAGGACCGGTGGGTAGATAGTGAGTTCAGGTTCTGTGGGGAAAATGTACTCAATACATGCACAATGAAGTCTAAGATACGTATAAGTTAGATGCTGAGGTTAGCAATCAATATACTTTGAAACGTATTAATATTTTATTGAACTAATATACATAAATTACCGTTGACATTGATAACAAAGCTTGGTTGTAGGAAAAAAGAATCGTATGAGATAACATACTCTCCCTCATAATCAAACCGGGTCCTGTTGATGTGCAGCTCAGAATGGTACAAAAATGGTGTGTTTATTTCGAAACGGTACTCAAAAGCAGCCTGGTCATATGCACTGGCTTGCACAAGGAACCGATCATTGTCAAAAGTGCCAGAAAAGTTTCCATGTGCAAAGCGGAGTACAATATTTTCATATACATCAGCTGTAGCAGAGGCTCCTTGGTAGTAAAATATTTGATAGACATCTGAAATGGAGAGAAAGCCAAAACACAATAATAATAATTCGGTACTATATATAAGCAGCCTTCGGTACTAATATTGGAGGCTGAAACAAACTAACTATAGTACAGACACTGTCGAACAGATCAATAGACAAAGATTATGAGTATATACAATTCTCTGTACTGCTGCACTTACTGGAATGCAGAAGGTGAGGGCTAAAGAAAGTGTCACCCTCTGTCCTGCACGTGTAGTAACCTTGCAGACCAGACTCAGCTAGCCCCCTGGGTGCATTCAAGGTGGTGGAGTTGGGCCAATCATTCTGGATGTAGTTAGGTAGAATAGACACTGCACCATTGTCAATGTTCAGCATGGGGTTCACATGTTGGCTAGTGTCTCTGCTCATACACATCACACTGTAGAGGGGGAAGTGCTATACATAATACGCACATACAAGCAAAACAAATTTCTTATGATGATAATTATTATATTTACTGCTCTATTTATAATCTATGTTTGTCTTGAGCCTAACCTGATGATCCTCTCCCCGATAAAAGATCGAACTGTGAATGGCTGACCAAAAATGAGAGTCATGTCCACAGCCAACCCACCGACATACTCCAGCTGAATGGACACAGTCACTGGGTCTGAATCTGGAGAGAAAGTAATGTAACATCAACTTATATGTTTCCACTGGCCTATAATTATTACGTCCGTAGAGCCGACATACAAAATTTCCATGCATGCATTAGAGGCATTCTGTTCACCTGTGGGGGCTCTCTGGATATTATTGATCTGATAGCCACTATTGGGAGAAACCTCTTCTCCAAAATACGCAGCAGCAAATCCAGATTCAATGACAAGGTAACAGTCTTGATTGTCAAGCCTAGTGCATATTTCTTTGCTCGCAACAACTTCTCGGTCAGAAAGAGTCAGCTGGATAGCTATAGTTGTTGTTAAGCCAGGCGACAGGTTCAGTACTTCACTGTCAGTCATGTTAATAGTGTTGTTTGTATCTCGAAAGGAATCGCGAGAGAGCGATAGCATGTTGGGATCGACGGTAGAAACATCAATTAACGTATTTAAATGAAGAAGAATGATTCCCTCATCGGCCAAATAATCAAGCTCATTAATACCTACGAAGCTATAACGATTCCATATCAAGTCACACTCAACGGTGTCATTTGATTCTATGCGAATGTTGAAAGGAGCTCCAAGCATATCTGCAGTGTACATTTCCAAGGGTATAGTTTCTAAAGTGGTGTCAAGAAACTCGTCTGAAACTAGCCTGAAATAATCTCTAGGATTCATGTCGATCCGAATAGAGTTAACAGCGTCGGAATTGCAGGTACCCGTGTATTCAGCCTGGTATGTTTCATTAGTGTCCCTGTTTTTGAAAATAAGTTGGTTCAAAAAGCATGGCACATCAGACATGCTGCTATCAAATGACTGGTAGTCATCGTAACTCAAAAATGGATTCTCCATCAAGTTGTTAAAGAAGATGTTCATAAAGACATTCTCGTAGCTGTAATGGAATTCCACTCTATCAACTCTAACGGAACCTAGGAAAAAGCACACAATAAATTCAAGCTGTGCATATAGACGCAGTGTGTGTGTGTGTGTGTGTGTGTGTGTGTGTGTGTGTGTGTGTGTGGCAGTGTAAATTATTCATGGAGCTATAATTATATAAAAATTTTGATCGAATTCATAAAATTGAGTGCTAACACAATAGACTGAAGCTGGATATTCATAACTGACACAAACTAAGAAAGTGTTGCTAGCAGTTACGCACACGCCCCTTTTACGAAGGTTGGTATAGATACTGTTAAGTTGATGTATTAAATGCGGTTAACTGCAGTTTTCGTTGCCTGTACCTAACAATGAGAACTGTTCGGAGATAATTTGTTTCTCAAATTGCAAAATAGCAGTTAGTAGTATTACCCCTAACAAAATTACGCATTATGTACCGTATAGCGGGTAATTTTCGGGGGACAAAATATTTGTGGTTCAGCAATATTGAGACATTTTGTGGGTAATATTTTTGTAGTTGCTTAGCTGGCACTGCAGGTAAAGGTAGGCAAGGTCGCTTCATTCGTGGGTAAAATATTCGTGGTCAAGCCTCCAACCACGAAAACCACGAATATTTTGCCCCACAAAAATTACCCGCTATACAGTATTTACAGACATCTCAGACAATGAACATGCAGAACACATGCATGCATATAAGCTTAGACTTAGCTGTAATTATACCCAAACCACATGCAAACGACATGCATGTACGCATGTAAGCTTACACAAACTACAGTAACATCTAAACAACAGCGGTGTGGTGTAGTGTAGTGTTCAGCTGTATACCATATTCCATTCCTAGATCATACTAGTACATGTACTGAATAAGCTACTTGATACAGGAGTCTCAGTTATAATGGACTGATAATTATATTTGACCATGCATGTTATCTTTTTAACAGGATGAGTGTGGCTGTAGGTTATTATGTGTGTTGATCAGTGGCATGCGTGCATGGCTTTAGTCAAAGAAAGGCAATAAATTATTATAAGTGAAGTCTAATAATAACTAGTCACTCACCATCACCCGATCCATCGTTTATAGTCTGCCCAAAGCCTGGACGGGAGAGCCCAATAGCCAACAGAGGCAGAGCCACGGCTATTAGAAGCTTCATTGCAAGAGAAAGCGTCCCAGAGTTTAGCTACAAGCTGCTACGGAAAAAAGAAGCAGAAAAGGGGGAGGGGCCGTAGCGCATGCGCAATAGAAGGTTATTTGTCCCAGCGCCGTAATTATTTGCTTCTCTTCGAGTCTCTGCAACATGACACCAGGGATTACAAAAGAAAGATAGTATCCCTGATGACACATACCATATAGCAGGCAGTAATTTTCGGGGGTCAAAATATTCGTGGTTCAACACTATATAGCTTTTTGACTTTATTAACCACAAAAGAAAGACAATAAAAACATTTAGACAGTATCTTTCAGTTCTTTTCCCAGCATCTCGATATTTAAAAACAGAGAGAGTATGAATTGCACCACAAACACGACTCCCCACACAGTGGGGAACAGCCACGGTATCTCCACACTCACATCAGCTACCTGCGAATTACACCCCAATGCCAACCAGGGGAGACAGAGAATTAAACAGACCACTCGCAAATCCTCTAATTTCCGTCGGGTATACTTCACACATGTACGTTAACAAAAGTGGTATCATAGGAACCATGGAGAAATAGATGAGAGTGATTATGACAGAGGTTGCAACTGCATTGTGAACAAACGCAAACATGAAAAAAGAAGCAGCTGTTAGTATCGAAAAGAAACGCAGAGCATTTAAACGACCCACTCCAGGCCACTCAATGATTATTGACATGAGTGCAATTCCTGGAATTTGCCCGAGATATCCAATAAATGCCGTGAAGAACGGACTGAGTTGGTAGTTGGCTAGAACTTAGGTATAAAAACTCCCGATGAGAAATAGGTCACAGTTGCAGTCACATAAATAGCACTGAGTAGAATCGTAGTACGAAGATACGGCTTCTTGAAAATGGACAGTAATGAGTTAATAGTTCCTAAACATGAACGTTTCGATGGTTTCTTATTTGTAGATAGTCCTCGAGGTGAACATGCAGACTCGGGTATAAAGTCTCTCAACTATTTTCCATTCAATCGTGCCATTAATTTTGTTTCAGAACTTTCCTAGTATCTTTGTATCTTCCTCGAGCGAGTAGGAAACGTGGTGACTCGATATAAAACATTATTATATAGTCCGGAGTATACCACAATAATAGAATGTACGGTGGAGCTCACGGAGGACTTTGGGAACAATCTACAAGTGCTCTAAACATCTCATCTCCCCGCTTGATTCGTGGATTAGCAAAATAAAGGAACTCTAATTGACATGAGTAAAATTCCTGGAATTTGCCTGAGAAAACACACCAGCACTGTTGCATCTGTTGCACTGTTGCATCTGTTGGACTGTTGCATCTATTGCATCTGTTGCATATACATCAGTTTTGTATGAGATCTGTTGCACTGTTGCATCTGTTGCATCTGTTGCATAAAGTAAGTAGAACAGCTACAGATTTTGCTACGCAAGACTCTAAACGAGCTGGGACTAAAAGAGGCTTCAATTGCCTCCAAATAAGCAAAACTATAATTATAGCTATAACTAGAGAAAACTACAAGCTTTAGTTTGACAATCTACGAATCAAAATCCAAGAAAAAGTGACTCAAAGCGTAAAGAAACTACCGTATAGAGGGTTATAAACTTTTGTGAAATGACCGTTAGAAAGGTTTTCGCGGAATAGCATGCAGCCTTTCTGCAGCATATATATATTCATGCATGCATGCGTTATTAATTTATAAGGTTCGTGGTACATGCTTAATCAGCGTATATATCCTCACCTGCATTGTAATGGTAGAGCAGTGCACATGCACACACTATATACCGTATACCTTGCTGCGCATGCGCCACGAGGCATATAATAGACCATATGTGCATGTGTATAGTATATACATGTATAGGTTTCTTAGCTGTATCAGTCAGCCTGACTCGTGAGGGAGGGTATATTAATATTACTGCATATAATAATTATCACACTGAAATCACTCTGGAAGGCCGAAGCCCACACTATATATACATGCATGGTCTAATCTGGTTTAGAATTCAACCAACCCACAGCCTATTCCACAAGTCACTAACTCATGCATGCAGATAGTGACCTCCCCATGCATGCATAGGTCATGATCTGAGTTAGTGACCTGCTGGCAGTTTTTTTAGCTGGACAACTCATTCTATATATAGCGTCCATGTGGATAAACACAACTCATTCTATAATTATAGTATCCACATCAAAGGAGAAATTATATAGATCTATACACGTATACATAATTATTATATCTAATACACAGGTTAGTGTATTATATAGAAGTTTACTGCGGCTTGTATTTTCCCCACACATGCAGTTTAATGCATAGACATCAGAGGATATCATTTTTATAGCCATGCACATGCAGGGCAACTCTTGACAATGTCACAACATACCACTGAATTAAATTTTAAATGAAGAACCGGAGGAGATCCAATGTTATATGACTTTGATGATCTCTGAGTAGCCTCGAGACCAGGCCGATTGGCCTGGTCTCGAGGCTAATCTCTGAGCAGATACATTCTCATGCAAGACTGAGTGAAGTGGCCCTTTTAATATCAAGCAAGTATTTTTGGAGCTATGTATAAGATATACCACATGCACCTAAGAGGGATATATATGCATATCCTCCGAGTAGGTATGGCATATCTGACTTATATACGTGACCGCAGCACTATAAAAAGACTTCCCCTATATATAATTATAGCAACAATTCAATTCACAATGCAGACTGCAAAAAAACAAGGATTTTGCAGCCGTCAAAGAGCTAGTTGAGCAACGTGTCGACTCCTACAGATGCTCAAGAGCTTCCTTGGTCCAAGCGTTGACCATTCGACGTCCCTTACTGGAGTTGCAAGGATAAAATATATCTAAACCACGCCCATGAACCCATGCATGGAAGCTTAGCCATCTTGTTGGAGAACGGCTTCCGTGCTTTGAGTCTTAGACCGTCAAGTATATAGGCTCTTTTCTCTTTGCTTACTTTCTTAGAACAAATAAAGAAAATTGTGCATGCCTGATGTATGATATTATTTTTTCCATGTATCCTATACCAATGACTATATTGACATAAGTGTGGTATAAATAAGTATCGTCAAGCATCTCTAATCATGGAACTGTTCGGCTAATCGTTAACCCACGCCAATTTTTAAAAGGAGACAGCATGTAAATCATACATGTAGACGTACGTGTGTATAATGCTTGCTTATAGTATTAGACTTAGTCGATAATCTTTACCTGAAGAGTGCATGCCATTGGGTCTCAGGGGATGAGCGACAACTGAATAAACTCCATTCTACCAATTTGAAAGTCAAATTCACGAAATTGGCCCAGCACAAGTGCAACATGCAGCCCTCGGATTATTATGTTGCTCCAGTGCATGTTGCACGAGGGCACCTGCAATAACTAACCTGTTGCCCAATGATGCCAAACTCTTCTGATTGGTCAAGTTTTTCTCTACAAAATTAATGTGTAATAATGTGTTTTGAATGATTCATTTATATATGAATTCCCTAGGAAATTCTTAGTTTTTATTCCCATGCACAACTATAGTGCAAAGGGAATAAAGTCAAAAAGCAGATTTCATCCACTGCATTTACACATAGTGCAACATGCCTTAATTATAATGCAGTGTGCTACTGATTATTGCAGTACAATGATTTTAGCTATAATTATATAGTTGCTTTGGTAGTGATGAACATGCCATATACATGCAGAGCACTGGGTTGCTTTGATCTGACCACTCACTGGGGCAACAAATCTATTATAAGAGGTGTTAAGTTCGAACCAGCTATTTTCATGTAGATTAATGATATTCATATAGCTGACAACCTTACACCATATGCATGCATGCATGCAAGTGCCTTTGACCAGAGACTCAAGCGCATGCATGCAGGCTTGTGGTGGTTTTTTGTACTGTTTGCAAACCACTGTGTACCCTGTGGCCATGCACCTACATACAAATGGCTTTGAGTCTAGTGAAGCAGTACATTGTAGACTACTTCAAAGGCACTTGCATGATATATAAATTTACCGTGTGTACACTATACAGGGGATCCTATACCCAATTTACTCACCACTGATAATAAATACGCCCCAATGGCTATGACCCATGCCCTGATGCAGCCAAGATAGGAAGCTGACTCTTCTTTTTATTGTCTCAATCATTGTTCTGTAACTATATATACAATGTAGTTGTCCAGAACAATTATTAAAGACTCCTTACATGCAGTACAATAATACCCCGAGTATATATGAAAGAAGTCACCGCAGGAAATATAGAATAATGATATTCTTAGCACAGCCTTATACACCACTTTGAAGTAGGTCTACAATTATGTACTCAGTCTGGTTCACCAGACTTAAGGCCATGCATGCATGCATTATGCTGCTAGCCTCGATCCCAGCCCCTCTTACTAGAGGGCCTGGTAGTAGCCCTGATTCCAGGCCGTGAAGAGAAAGGCGGCCTGGTATATTTTGTATGCGCATGCGCGTACATTACCCCAAAAGGGGGTAATCCGTGTATTTGTGGATACTGTCAGTAAAATAAACTGTATACTATTTGTATTCTGAAGTTACAGTCCGTTACATAGAAGTATTGTGCAAAGATGACTGAGTTCTTACGCCCTTTACTGTATATCAAGCCAAGTCTCTACTTAACGACACCCCACACTGTAAGGATACAGATGTTATAGATAGGAAAGGCATGATGTGTTGATTGCCTCACACGAGACTCCCACAAAATCAATTCTTACCAGATCAACTTTGCATGAGGTCCACTCTCAGTAGATCAACTCTCACAGAAAATCAACTTTTCATAGAGTCAACTCAACTCCTGAAATCAACTAAAATCAACTCTTCAATTATAAAATCCTATTTCTAAAGGTCAATTACTACAATTTAATTATAGTATAATATAGGGAAAGGTATTGAGTAAAATATAAGTCACTATTATCTAGCACAATGCATTTATTCACAATGGTTCAATTCATCAAGACAAACCGAGGAGGAAAGTTTAAGCATACAAAAATAAGAGACGAAATTCTGGAGATGCAAAATCTAGATCTAGTTATATGATTATTGCAGATCACGGACAGTATAGATTCTACCTTTTGTTGTGATTACATGTATAATTTATAGTTGAGTTAATTAACAATGTTCATGTGGTACGTACTAATGTGATTATGTCATTATTCAACATTTAGGGGGGGTTTACCCCTGTCCGCCCCCTACTAAAGAAAAAACCGTGCTTGTATTATCTAAAGGCTAGTATAGAGAGGAAGTGGGCGTGAGGAGAAGGCTAAGATACCGATGACCATGCACCACATGCATGTTAACTTAAATTGTTTTGCTTATTCAATACAAAATTCCCAAAAAAAATGAGGCACATTGTGGTCAATATTGACAATCAGCATACCATGCAATAAATAGATCTATACAATCATAATAAAAAATTATGTAATTATGTATGTTATTGTCCTTTCTACAAAATTAATGTTATAGAGTTTACTGCGGCTTATCATTGCATTTCTTTCCACATGCACCCTTTCATGTCAGGATTAACTGCACACTCGGTATAGAAATCGGAGGGTATAGCCACAGGGCAACTCTTGACAACGTCAACAACATACCACTGAATTTTGACAGAAGGAGCAGAGGAGACCCAACGTTGAATGACTTTGACCATCTCATGAGCAGACACATTCTCAAGACCAAGTAAAGTGGTCCTATACAAACAAACATTAATTTAATGCAAGCTTTTGATTTTAGAACTATTCGGCTAATCGTTAACCCACGCCAATTTTTAAAAGGAGACAAGTTGCATGTAAGCCGTTACTAGCTGTGCTGTATGCATAATGCCTGCTTACATGCAGTGTTATCTTAGTCGATAATAGTGTTTACCTGAAGTGGGCCTCAGTCTGGGATGAACGACAACTGAAGAAACTCCTTTCTACTGAAAATGGAGAGTGTGTCATATTATTTGCGAAATTGATATGTGGCAGAGCAATAGATGCATAATCGAGTAGCACTTCTTCAATGGCTCCAAGGAAAGCGAGCGTGAATCTATTGGCCCTTGATTCCTGTATAATTGTAGCAAATGTCACGGTAGCATACATAATAATTATTACAGGTATTATATATAGCATCATCTGCTCAGAATATGTTTTGAGTGAGGGGGATCAGTGCGTGCATGCGTGCGTGGGGGCATAATTATAGCACACCACCTGAATTAGATAGGAATTCAATTCATTGTTACGGTATGCGAGAATATACTGTGGTATATTCTTGCTATTTTAATGTTGGCTACTGCATGTGTATACTGTATATATATACCCATCATGCATGTGGCCATGCTGTGGCCATGTATACCTTACATACATTATAATGGCCTTGAGTCTGCTGAAGCAGCACATTGTTAGACCTAGCCAGCCACTTCAAAGGCACTTGTATGGTGTATAATTATATTGTACGATATCTCAAAGGCAGGACGTATATACCACAACCAACTTCCCTTCCCATACACTATGTACTTTTTATCCTGTGTGTGAAGACATGCATTATGTGTACACCATGCACCACTAGCTAGGGGGCCCTACCCAATTTATGATAATAAATATGCCATCATGCATGCAGAGTGATGCATGCAGCAACACATGCATGCATCTGCTTTGAAGTCTCTCACATGCATGCAGATGGCATGCACAAGTGGTTCACCATGCAAGAGTGCCACACTCGTGCCGTATTGACTATCAGATCACTGAGTCAGTATATAAGAAACGGATATCAGTCACAATCGCAATCAGCTTCAAATTAAAGCTTGCTCAAATTTTCTCTGGACAATTACTTATGACCATACATGCATGCACTTACTTCCCAATCCAAGCAGCTACCCGGAGTAGGTGAAAACATCAGCTGCATCTTTGCTTCATCTGCATGTGTGGACAATTAACTCATTTGATTAAAGAAGGAGTACTATAGTTGAAACCAGTACTTTATACGGTACAACTAGTATACAGTGAAAAACTTACCCACACATATTGGTGGAGATGAAGACCAGCCACTTGTATACCGGTAACCGTAATAATTGCCGTATCTATAATTGTATTGGCAGTTTCGGGTTGAACTGCCGATTAAATTGTAGCCTTCGTTACAGCTGTAAGTGGCAGTCTTCCCTTCTGTCGTACCGGTAGAGGTATCCACACTTCCATTTCTTGGGACTGGCAGAGGCCCACAATCATCTATATTAAATTAGAGACGCAGTCAAGTACTACTATATACTTTTATGACATAATTATATAGCCATCTTTGGTTTTGAGACAAATTAGGCTTAGATTACCACATGTTATAGGCGGCATATTGTTCAACTGAGATTGAGGAGTAAAAATAGCCACGATCACGATGAACTGGGCACATCACAGATAATGAGCACTCACAGACACAATTGGGTGTTGTTCCACTCCATCCTCTGTTGGTGCAAGTCCGTTCAGAACTACCAACCAAGCTAAATCCTAGGTTGCAAGAGATGCTAGCAACTCTCCCCGGAATATAAGGAGAGTCATACGTCACCAATCCATTGCCAATTGAGAGATCACGGCAGAGTCGTAATTGAGCTGTATACAATTAATGTGAAAACACAAAACGTCACGATTTAACAAATTTATTAACAAAAAACATGGATTGGTGCTACAAAACTAGTACGTACACATGTATTATTGCAGCGTTTTTCCAGCACCAAACATTTAGCAATGCGAGCTTTGTGAGTGCTTATAATTGACATTGCAAAATAAGACCACAGTCTTATACAATCACATCTGCCTGATCACAAAAGTTACCAGCAAAAGTGTCAACATTTTTTTTCCTTTGCGAAACATTGTGGCAAAAACAGTCTACAGGCGACTTCCTCCAAGATGTAACAATCGGAAAATAATCAAACACATGCAATTTGACTTATAACAATATATAAATGAAAGCACCGCAGGTGCTGATGCCTCGGTGGAGGTATCAAAGCGACGCTACTAGCTATTAGCAATAGCTTTTATACATGATGAACATAATTCAGGAAGAATCTAGAATCACAGCAAATTAAAGGGTGCATGGGTAATGATCAACCACGATTTTTGTTAACAAAGATCGATGCCAAAATTCCAGCCCAAGTCCAAAATTAATGGCTGTTGCATCAGCAGAGCTATGCAGCTCTCTTCTTATTCTTGCAGCTACCATAGCTATAGCGTTCTAGTGCAGAGCTAACTACTTAGTAGAGTAGCAACACTCTATGGACAAGTTTTGCTATGCACTTTTCTGAAAAGGCTACAATGGCATTCCCAGTAAGCGAAACTAGGCAAATTAAAATCCATGATTAGAAGCTTATAATTATATAGAAGCTCTTACTTGCATGCACTTCATTAATTGATCCTTAAGCAGCTGTAGCAGTCCACACACACACACACACACTACCGAATACCTCGCTTGCGCATGCGCAACGAAACTAGGCAAATTAAAATCCATGATTATATAGAAGCTCTTACTTGCATGCACTTCATTAATTGATCCTTGAGCAGCTGTAGCAGTCTACACAGACAGACACACACTACCGAATACCTCGCTTGCGCATGCGCAACGAAACTAGGCAAATTAAAATCCATGATTATATAGAAGCTCTTACTTGCATGCACTTCATTAATTGATCCTTGAGCAGCTGTAGCAGTCTACACAGACAGACACACTACCGTACCTCGCTTGCGCATGCGCATGCACCGAGGCATATTATTATATAAGTCAGAATGAGAGTGCAGACTGTGCTCATGCCCGGGAAGCACTTGCATGCATGGTTCATACTCACAAGAATTGTACAATCCGACACACTTGCTAGTGGAAGAGTTGATACTTGTGTAGTTTGTTTCGGATACATACTCAGCAGTGATGTTGCCCGAGCCATTGACACTCTGAACATCACAACAGTACACTCCAGTTGGGCTGTTGGCGTAATAATTGTGCAGATGCAGCTCTTGGCGTGCTCTGGTCACATAAAAGTTGTTGTACTGCTGGGAACTGCTAACAACCTGCAGAATACAAGTGCAATCATGCACATGCACAATCATGCAATAGTTAATCATGATTATACATACAATAAAAAGTTATATAACCATGCATTTAGATTATTATACTTTTGCTATAGATATACAGCTAACGTATATAGCCACTAACCTGCCCGTCGGGGTAGAACCACTCTCCATTCTCCTCGTTTTCAAGTGGATCATCAACATCACGACAGCAGTTAGGAATTTCAGTATGGCACACAAGAGGTCCTTCGTTAGTATAGGTTCTACCATAGTCGTAATACGAGTAAGACAAATATTCACGACCAACTCGGTTGATGTCTATGACGCTGTTGGCCAGTACTCTCCTGCCATATCTCTTCAGGGTGAAGTCTATATAACGACAGTGGACACACTGATTGATTGCTAATTGGCATGGTATGTATATATAATAGCTGAAAGAATGCAGGGTTACTGAATGCAGCTATAGAATGTGCAGCATAGTATAGTCATAAAATTATCTCCACTGTATAACTATATACTATACGATACATGCCATTTACCTAAACCATTCACAGATAGAATGCAGCTCCCAATGAGCACCAACAGAATCAGTGCTGTCTTCATGTCTTGCTGAAATCGCTGAGTCTTGCTGAAATCACTGACTCAAAATTTAATATAGACTGGTAGTGTTAACCTGTGCTTTTATACCATGCATTGCTTATTGTACCATCATGATGATATCAGATGACATATAGATCAGGAGTGTATAGCAGTTGTAGTAGTGCAAACCAGGTTCCGGTATGAGTATGTCATACCACGGCACTATCAGACCTCATCTTAAGTGGGTGCGTAGGTGCAGTGGTTAAAATGATATCAGCACACACAAATGTGGTTTGTACCTCCGTTGTAGTGTAAACCAGGTCCCGTATGAGTATGTCATACCACGTCACTATCAGACCTCATCTTAAGTGGTACGTAGGTGTATAGTGGTTAAAATGATATCAGCATACACGCACACGTGTGGTTTGTTAGCCATGAATAAAATTAAATATGATACAATGCCATAATTATATAGACTGCAGTATAGAGTCCAAACAACTTCCCTTCCCATACACTATGAACTTATATCCTATGAGACCTCCACAGACCCATTCATCATCCTGTAAAAAGTGGTTTCCTTCTACTTATCTATAGCTATCTAGCTGACTTAACTTGAGTGACATAATTATAGTATAATGGTTACTCGTGCAATAAGAGATTAATAGCACGAGTAACAAGCACTGGCAAGGTTAATAGCACTTGGCTGCGCCTTGTGCAATTAGTAGCCTTGTCATTGCATGCTTGTTACTCGTGCTATTAATCCCATATTGCATGCACTCTTAGCCATTATACTATAATCATGTGATCCGGCCTATTTAATGCATAGCGCACTGGAATTTATACAGCGAAGCAGTACATGCAATTATAATTTATAGCATAATTATTACATCCATACCAGTAAAAGAATAGGGTGGAGCTAAAAAAACGAAATATTAGCATTACAGGGACTTGGTTGCCTCGAATATAGCCGCTCAAAGTTTCAAGACCTCAAACGTTTGTAATTTAGCTATACCTGCACTCAAAGTATCTGTATATCATCAACAGCAGCATTTAACTGAGCCTATAGCTTCAAGACTACGTGCTTGAAGCTATGTATTTTATAACCATTTTTATCTTATCTCTTTGGTTGTTGCACTGCATGTATGTGTTTACACACACACACATGCTCATCAGTCCTTTTTTGAAACATTGTGTAAGCTTACTAATAATTGGTTATAGTCGTGCTAACTGATTAACTAAGCAACACAACAAAATAATTACAAAATGGAATTGGTTCATAAAATAATAAGAGAGTTGGTCTTCTATTGGAGTGATGCTGTAATTAGAAGAAAGACAGTATATACCGTAACATTAACCATAATTATACTATCATGCAGAATGCGATATACCTTTGCAATGTGAAAACTGCTAGGATTGTCCAGGGGAAGCACCAAAACTCGTGGAACAAGAAAGTAGTAAATAGCTGTACGGCAATCTGTTACAACGAATTTTTTGGTTTGCATTTTTTTAATGGTACATGCATACAGTATACATGCATATTTTGGGGGACAGAGACTAAAGTTCCTAATTCAATGTCCTTATAGGTTTCATCAAATGGAAATGTAGTGTGCGAGAATGCTGCACTGCGCCTGTTGTACCTCCTCTGAGCTGTACATATATATATTCTGAATTTCATTATAGCTTCCTTCGCAGGCTCTCGTTTTTCTGTTCTTTGTCACAATAGTTCAATAAGATAAAATACGGGACGAATTGGAGGAACAACAAAAGAAAGAAAGAAGAGACAAAGAAAAAGAAGAGACTAGTAGGCGACCTAGCGTTCAATTGGAGACGGATCGGCCTGGGACCGAGGCTAGTAGTTGACTAGAACTTGAGGTATAAAAATTCCCGATGAGAAATAGGTCACACTTGCAGTCACATAAATAATACTGAGTAGAATTTTAGTATGAAGATACGGCTTCTTGAAAATGGACAGCAATGAGTTAATAGTTCCTAAACATGAACATTTCGATGGTTTCTTAATTTGTAGATAGTCCTCGAGGTGAACAGACTCGGGTACAAAGTCTCTCAACTATTTTCCATTCAATCGTGCCATTAATTTTGTTTCAGAACTTTCCTAGTATCTTTGTATCTTCCTCGAGCGAGTAGAAAACGTGGTGACTCGATATAAAACATTATTATATAGTCCAGAGTATACCACAATGATAGAATGTACGGTGGAGCTCACGGAGGACTTTGGGAACAATCTACAAGTGCTCTAAACATCTCATCTCCCCGCTTGATTCGTGGATTAGCAAAATAAAGGAACTCTAATTGACATGAGTAAAATTCCTGGAATTTGCCTGAGAAAACACACCAGCACTGTTGCATCTGTTGCATCTGTTGCACTGTTGCATCTGTTGCATATACATCAGTTTTGTATGAGATCGTTGCACTGTTGCATCTGTTGCATTAGCCTCGACCCCCGGCCGATCCGTCTCCAATTGAACGCTAGGTCGCCTAAACTTCGTTCTATTAAAAAAAAATCGGTCTGGGACCGAGGCTTACTGTTGCATCTGTTGCATAAAGTAAGTAGAACAGCTACAGATTTTGCTACGTAAGAGTCTAAACGAGCTGAGACTAAAAGAGGCTTCAATTGCCTCCAAATAAGCAAAACTATAATTATAGCTATAACTCGAGAAAACTAGTTTGACAATCTACGAATCAAAATCCAAGAAAAAGTGACTCAAAGCGTAAAGAACTACCGTATAGAGGGTTATAAACTTTTGCGAAATGATCGTTAGAAAGGTTTTTGTGGAATAGCAGCCTTTCTGCAGCATATAATATGCATGCATGCGTTATTAATTTATAAGGTTCGCAGTACATGCTTAATCAGCGTATATATCCTCACCTGCATTGTAATGATAGAGCAGTGCACACATGCACACACACTATATACCGTATACCTTGCTGTGCATGCGCCACGAGGCATATAATAGACCATATGTGCATGTGTATATAGTATATACATGTAGGTTTCTTAGCTGTATCAGTCAGCCTGACTTGTGAGGGAGGGTATTATTAATATTACTGCATATATCACACTGAAATCACTCTGGAAGGCCGAAGCCCACACTATATATACATGCATGGTCTAATCTTGTTTAGAATTCAACCAACCCACAGCCTATTCCACAAGTCACTAACTCATGCATGCAGATAGTGACCTCCCCATACATGCATAGGTCATGATCTGAGTTAGTGACCTGCTGGCAGTTTTTTTAGCTGGACAACTCATTCTATAGCGTCCATGTGGATAAACACAACTCATTCTATAATTATAGTATCCACATCAAAGGAGAAATTATATAGATCTATACACGTATACATAATTATTATATCTAATACACAGGTTAGTGTATTATATAGAAGTTTACTGCAGCTTGTATTTTCCCCACACATGCAGTTTTATGCATAGACATCAGAGGATATCATTTTTATAGCCATGCACATGCAGGGCAACTCTTGACAATGTCACAACATACCACTGAATTGAATTTTAACAGAAGAGATCCAATGAGGAGATCCAATGTTAGATGACTTTGATGATCTCTGAGTAGCCGCGAGACCAGGCCGATCGGCCTGGTCTCGAGGCTAATCTCTGAGCAGATACATTCTCATGCATGCAAGAAGACTGAGTGAAGTGGCCCTTTTAATATCAAGCAAGTATTTTTGGAGCTATGTATAAGATATACCACATGCACCTAAGAAGAATATATGGGGTGCATATCCTCCGAGTATATAGCAACGCTGTAAACACTGTGAACACTTGCATCACTGCGAACACTGGCATCACTGGCATCACTGCAAATACTGGCATCACTGTGAACACTGAACACTGGCAACACTGTGAACACTGGCATCACTGCGAACACTGGCATCACTGGAAACACTGTAATCACTGGCATCACTGCAAACACTGGCATCACTGCGAACACTGGCATCACTGCAAACACTGGCATCACTGGCATCACTGGCATCACTGCAAATACTGGCATCACTGTGAACACTGAACACTGGCAACACTGTGAAACCTGGCATCACTGCGAACACTGGCATCACTGGAAACACTGTAATCACTGGCATCACTGCAAACACTGGCATCACTGCGAACACTGGCATCACTGCGAACACTGGCATCACTGCGAACACTGGCATCACTGCGAACACTGGCATCACTGCGAACACTGGCATCACTGTAAACACTGCATGTAATTATTGCGTAGGTGGGACTCTGTAATTATTCACTCTTTATGGATCCATCAACCCATCAATCACTCCAGAGCCTCAAGCTAACTCACATGCTAGACTGTGTCTAAGAGTCTCATCATTTCATACTCTGGCCAGATCAGAGGCTCCACCTCCTCAGTCAGAGTTCAGTGTGTACACTACCAGGCAATACCTTACACTGCTCTGAGAGCACCCTCCCTCACAACCAGCACTCCCTACAGTGAGGTGTGTGGGTGTCAGTCCTTGCGCATGCGTAGTAAGTTACAAGACACTCCCAACTGCAACAAAGTACTCCCCCTCACCTACAAGATGGCTAACAGAATCACAGCTCCCGAGTTGGAGCAATTCGTAGTCGCTACTGTTGAGTTGACTGGCCGTGTACTAGGAGCAGGTGCTTATGGCAGTGTGGAGGAGGTGGAGATACCTGGAGCAACGGTAGCTGCCAAGAAACTGCACCAACAGCTTGTCAACCTGGGCTCTCCACAGCAGGTAGATCTATTTCTAGCTCCACTGCTAGTCAGCATAGATTATATTTACTGGTTGATTTCCCCTCACAGGTTGAGAAATGGGTGAATGATTTCGTGGAGGAGTGTAAGCTGATGAGCCAGCTCCGTCACCCTCACATAGTACAGTTCCTGGGGGTGTGCTATCTCCCTGGAGCCCAACTCCCCGTCCTACTGATGGAGAAGCTACAAACCAGCCTCGACAACCTTCTAGAAACCAGCCCCAACATTCCTATTGACCTCAAAGTTCACCTTCTGACGGGGACTGGCCGAGGGGTGGTCTATCTGCACAGCCGCACTCCACCCATTGCCCATCGTGATCTGTCTGCCAAGAACATTCTAGTCGATAACGGTCTCAATGCCAAGATAGCAGACTTGGGTGTTTCTAGGATTGTGAACATTCAGCCTGGCCGGCTAGCTGCCTCGATGACTCAAATGCCAGGCACTGGTGTGTACATGCCACCAGAGGCAGCTCAAGAGGAAGGGGTCACACGATACAACACTGCCATAGACATCTTCTCCTTTGGTGTGGTATCTCTCTTCACACTGACGCAAACCTTCCCCAAAGATCTCAAACCTGCAACATATCGAGATCCTGCTACTCGAAAGATTATCGGCCGATCGGAAATCGAACGCCGTGAAGATTACATCATTTCAATGAAAGCAGCTCTTGGTGAGACCCACCCCCTAGTCCAGTTGACCCTCGCTTGCCTGGAGTATGACCAAGAAGATCGACCATCTGCTGCGGTGGTGTTGAGAGGATTGGAGGAGGTTGGAACAACACTCCCTCAGAACTGCACCCAGACCAAGCTGGAACTGATTCAACAGGTGGCTGTGAAGGATGAAGAGATACAGCAAGTTGCTGCTGAGAAACAAGCTCAAATTGACGCAAACAAACCGGAAATAGAACAAAGGGACGTAGTAATAATTCAACTTCAGAGAGAACTTTTTGAATTCTCAAGTCAAGTAAATCAGTTTCAACACGAAATGGCTGAAAGAGATGCTCAAAACACTCAATTACAAGCATTTATCGATCGTCTTCAAGCAGAGAAACAAGAGCAAGTTCGTGGACCCACTCTCCAACAAGAGCAGTTGGAAGTTCAACGCAGAGAAATTGCTCATCTCTCCAGTTCAGTGAGGTCTCTACAAATACAGCCTCGGGAGGACACACCTCAGGGCTCAGGACAGAGAGAGGTGACTGTGTGAGGGGGGAGTCCCTTATGCATACATGGAGTTGTGCCTCAATAATTTTGAGTGTACTTTGGTTGCCATTGCCTATACAATAGGAATAATAGTTTTGATGAGCAAATGTATGCCCACAAGAAGGGTGGTGGTGTCAGTGGGTGGGGAAATGGGTCGGGATGGCAACAACTACTAAACCGCCTTATGCGTAAAATAATGCAACCATAAACTGTTTGTGCAATACCACCACTCACATAATGTTCAATGAATTTCTATTTTTACAGGCAACCACAAACAAAACCACACAACCAATCAAGATTGTTGATTCAAGCACTGGAAACGCATTGCTACCACACAAGTCGACCACACCACAACCAACTGTTCCTACTGCCATCACCTTCAACTGGACAACATGCAAAGATAAACTAGAGGAGATGAGTGTGTACGGTCAACCTGTGGCTATCAACAGGAAGCTGTACATGAGAGGCTGGAGTATCAGGACTGGTGGCACTGTGCTAGTGTACACACCAGATCAGGATAGCTGGGATGTGCTGCCACTATCTCTAGTGGAGGACTCCGCCATAGCAACACTGAGAGGTCGACTGCTAGTAGTCGGAGGTAAAGACAAGTCTACTAATAAGAAAACGAATATCATCCTAACATTCGATGAGAGCTCTCGACAACAGGTCCAGTCACTTCCCCCCATGCCAAAAGCATTAACTTTTCCAGCAGTTGTTGAATATCAGAACCATCTGATCATTTTCAGTGGACGTGACTCAAACAACACTAGGATAGCTGACGTGAACATTCTGAACCCCAGTAACAAATGGACCACAGCCGAACCACTTCCCCGCACTAATAATCACTACTGCACTTGCCTAATTGGAGACACACTGTATCTTGTAGGTCAAGATTATTACTGTAAAAAAGTGTTTCGAGCTCATGTACCCTCCCTCATATCACAAGCCAGTGGTGTGTGGGAATCTGTCGCAAGTGTGCCATTCTATCGGTCGTCTCCCATCGCCATCGGCAACACCCTCCTGACTGTGGGGGGTAGTGATCAAGATATCGCTACCTCAAGCATCTATCTGTACGATCCCACTAAAAACCAGTGGACACAATGTGGTGACCTTCCCGAGGAAATGAACTCTTGTCAGTGCATTGAACTATCTGGCAAACTGTGTGTACTTGGTGGTAAGAGAGGTACCAGCACTATCAGATCTGTGTACACATCAATCCCATCCATTACACACTAGTAGTTAATTTTAATCGGAATTCCATGTTTATTATAAATTATAATTATAAGCATCATTATCATGTGTCAGTTGATTGAATATTGTTTCCGATATACATTATATACACAAGACAACATACAGTAACAGTGAAGCACACTTGTATACAGTTGGTGTGGTGACATACAAACAATCAGTGTAACCATAGAAACAGACAATTATTGAGGGCGTGGGCTCACACCCACGACTATGCACTAGAATCAGGACTAGCTCCAGTCACCACTAAGCTATCATCAGTTCCACTAGAGGCAGAGTTCAAAGCAGCTCTCTCCAACGCTTGTCTGTTGAGCTCTTACAGTTCCACCAGCTCCACCACTTGTGGGATGGCTTGTCGAGACTTGCTGAGGTCGGCAGTCACACTCTGTAGCTCAGCGATAACCTCATCTTCGTTGAAGGACTTACGAGATAGCTCCTGCATGGAGAGAGATACGAATACCATCCTCCCGCTCGCGAAGAAACTGCCCTGTCATGTGTGTGTGTGTGTGTGTGTGTGGGGGGGAGGGGGGTCTGATTATACAGTATGCACATTGTATAATTATAATATCAGTTTTCTACGAGTTAGTCAGTGATATAAATGTGTGTGTAGTAGGGAGGGTAGAATGTGTGTGGCATATCTGACTTATACCACGTGACCGCAGCACTATAAAAGGACTTCCCCTATATAATTATAGCAACAATTCAATTCACGATGCAGACTGCAAAAAGAACAAGGATTTTGCAGCCGTCAAAGAGCTAGTTGAGCAACGCGTCGACTCCTATATACAGATGCTCAAGAACTTCCTTGGTCCAAGCGTTGACCATTCGACGTCCCCCCTTACTGAAGTTGCAAGGATAAAATGTATCTAAACCACGCCCATGAACCCATGCATGGAAGCTTAGCCATCTTGTTGGAGAACGGCTTCCGTGCTTTGAGTCTTACTTTCTTGGAACAAATAAAAAAACTAAAGAAAATTGTGCATGCCTGTATATGATATTATTTTTTCCATGTATCCTATACCAATGAGTAGTGACATAAGTGTGGTATAAATAAGTATCGTCAAGCATCTCTAATCATGGAACTGTTCGGCTATAATCGTTAACCCATGCCAATTTTTAAAAGGAGACAGCATGTAAATCATACATGTATAGCCGTACGTGTGTATAATGCTTGCTTATAGTATTAGACTTAGTCGATAATGTTTACCTGAAGAGTGCATGCCATTGGGTCTCAGGGGATGAGCGACAACTGAATAAACTCCATTCTACCAATTTGAAAGTCAAATTCACGAAATTGGCCCAGCACAAGTGCAACATGCAGCCCTCGGATTATTATGTTACTCCAGTGCATGTTGCACGAGGGCACCTGCAATAACTAACCTGTTGCCCAATGATGTCAAACTCTTCTGATTGGTCAAGTTTTTCCCTACAAATGTGTAATAATAGACATGTGTTTTGAATGATTCATTTATATATGAATTCCCTAGGAAATTCTTAGTTTTTATTCCCACAACTAGTGCAATATGGGAATAAAGTCCAAAAGCAGATTTCATCCACTGCATTTACACACAGTGCAACATGCCATAATTATAATGCAGTGTGCTACTGATTGTTGCATTACAATAATTTTAGCTATAATTATATGGTTGCTATGGTAGTGATGCAACATGCCATATACATGCAGAGCACTGGATTGCTTTGATCTGACCACTCACTGGGGCAACAAATCTATTATAAGAGGTGTTAAGTTCGAACCAGCTATTTTCATGTAGATTAATGATATTCATAGCTGACAACCTTACACCATATACATGCAAGTGCCTTTGACCAGAGACTCAAGTGCATGCATGCAGGCTAGTGGTGGTTTTGTACTGTTTGCAAACCACTGTACTTGTGTACCCTGTGGCCATGCACCTACATACAAATGGCTTTGAGTCTAGTGAAGCAGTACATTGTAGACTACTTCAAAGGCACTTGCATGATATATAAATTTACCATGTGTATACACTATACAGGGGACCCTATACCCAATTTACTCACCACTGATAATAAATACGCCCCAATGGCTATGACCCATGCCCTGATGCAGCCAAGATAGGAAGCTGACTCTTCTTTTTATTGTCTCAATCATTCTTCTGTAACTATATATACAATGTAGTTGTCCAGAACAATTATTAAAGACTCCTTACATGCATGCAGTACAATAATACCCCGAGTATATATGAAAGAAGTCACCGCAGGAAATATAGAATAATGATATTCTTAGCACAGCCTTATACACCACTTTGAAGTAGGTCTACAATTATGTACTCAGTCTGGTTCACCAGACTTAAGGCCATGCATGCATGCATTATGCTGCTAGCCTCGATCCCAGCCCCTCTTACTAGAGGGCCTGGTAGTAGCCCTGATTCCAGGCCGTGAAGAGAAAGGCGGCCTGGTATATTTTGTATGCGCATGCGCGTACATTACCCCAAAAGGGGGTAATCCGTGTATTTGTGGATACTGTCAGTAAAATAAACCGTATACTATTTGTATTCTGAAGTTACAGTCCGTTACATAGAAGTATTGTGCAAAGATGACTGAGTTCTTACGCCCTTTACTGTATATCAAGCCAAGTCTCTACTTAACGACACCCCACACTGTAAGGATACAGATGTTATAGATAGGAAAGGCATGATGTGTTGATTGCCTCACACGAGACTCCCACAAAATCAATTCTTACCAGATCAACTTTGCATGAGGTCAACTCTCAGTAGATCAACTCTCACAGAAAATCAACTTTTCATAGAGTCAACTCAACTCCTGAAATCAACTAAAATCAACTCTTCAATTATAAAATCCTATTTCTAAAGGTCAATTACTACAATTTAATTATAGTATAATATAGGGAAAGGTATTGAGTAAAATATAAGTCACTATTATCTAGCACAATGCATTTATTCACAATGGTTCAATTCATCAAGACAAACCGAGGAGGAAAGTTTAAGCATACAAAAATAAGAGACGAAATTCTGGAGATGCAAAATCTAGATCTAGTTATATGATTATTGCAGATCACGGACAGTATAGATTCTACCTTTTGTTGTGATTACATGTATAATTTATAGTTGAGTTAATTAACAATGTTCATGTGGTACGTACTAATGTGATTATGTCATTATTCAACATTTAGGGGGGGTTTACCCCTGTCCGCCCCCTACTAAAGAAAAAATCGTGCTTGTATTATCTAAAGGCTAGTATAGAGAGGAAGTGGGCGTGAGGAGAAGGCTAAGATACCGATGACCATGCACCACATGCATGTTAACTTAAATTGTTTTGCTTATTCAATACAAGATTCCCAAAAAGAAATGAAGCACATTGTGGTCAATATTGACAATCAGCATACCATGCAATAAATAGATCTATACAATCATAATAAAAAATTATGTAATTATATATGTTATTGTCCTTTCTACAAAATTAATGTTATAGAGTTTACTGCGGCTTATCATTGCATTTCTTTCCACACCCTTTCATGTCAGGATTAACTGCACACTCGGTATAGAAATCGGAGGGTATAGCCACAGGGCAACTCTTGACAACGTCAACAACATACCACTGAATTTTGACAGAAGGAGCAGAGGAGACCCAACGTTGAATGACTTTGACCATCTCATGAGCAGACACATTCTCAAGACCAAGTAAAGTGGTCCTATATATACAAACAAACATTAATTTAATGCAAGCTTTTGATTTTAGAACTTTTCGGCTAATCGTTAACCCATGCCAATTTTTAAAAGGAGACAAGTTGCATGTAAGCCGTTACTAGCTGTGCTGTATGCATAATGCCTGCTTACATGCAGTGTTATCTTAGTCGATAATAGTGTTTACCTGAAGTGGGCCTCAGTCTGGGATGAACGACAACTGAAGAAACTCCTTTCTACCGAAAATGGAGAGTGTGTGAAATTCGCGAAATTGATATCTGGCAGAGCAATAGATGCATAATCGAGTAGCACTTCTTCAATGGCTCCAAGGAAAGCGAGCGTGAATCTATTGGCCCTTGATTCCTGTATAATTGTAGCAAATGTCACGGTAGCATACATAATAATTATTACAGGTATTATATGTGACAGGCTCTGGGAAAACAGACCAATTGGCGCAAGCTATAATTTTTGTGATCTATATACCAGATGATAGAGCAAAGAATTGCCTACGCATTGATATGCTTAGTTTGCACATACCTTGTTCTATGCCTGAGTTATGCGCGTTGGAAACTCGAAGTTGTAAAACAGCAGTATTGAGAAACGCCCACTCAAAGATTGCTAAATTGGGAAAAGTAAGGTAATGGTGGCTGCTTAGACAAAGCGCTTTGATGGAAAGAGTCGGATTCAGAGCATCAGATTTTGCAGAGAGGTAGTAGAAAGACTGTAGATAACTATTAGCCAAGAAAAAAAATTTGAGATTATACACTGTAGTCTATAAATCTGGCTATTGCTCAATACCAATATCTGCTCCAATTGGTCTGTTTTCCCAGAGCCTGTCACATATATAGCATCATCTGCTCAGAATATGTTTTGAGTGAGGGGGATCAGTGCGTGCATGCGTGCGTGGGGGCATAATTATAGCACACCACCTGAATTAGATAGGAATTCAAAACATTGTTACGGTATGCGAGAATATGCTGTGGTATATTCTTGCTATTTTTATGTTGGCTACTGCATGTGTATACTGTATATACCCATGCATGCATGGCCATTACATATACATTATAATGGCCTTGAGTGTGCTAAAGCAGCACATTATTAGACCTAGCCAGCCACTTCAAAGGCACTTGTATGGTGTATATATTGTACGATATCTCAAAGGCAGGACGTATATACCACAACCAACTTTCCCTTCCCATACACTATGTACTTTTTATCCTGTGTGTGAAGACATGCATTATGTGTACACCATGCACCACTAGCTAGGGGCCCCTACTCAATTTATCACCGATAATAAGTATGCCACAATTGCTATCATGCATGCAGAGTGATGCATGCAGCAACACATGCATGCATCTACTTTGAAGTCTCTCACATGCATGCAGATGGCATGCATGCACAAGTGGTTCACCATGCAAGAGTGCCACACTCGTGCCGTATTGACTATCAGATCACTGAGTCAGTATATATAAGAAACAGATATCAGTCACAATCGCAATCAGCTTCAAATTAAAGCTTGCTCAAATTTTCTCTGGACAATTACTTATGACCATGCATGCATGCACTTACTTCCCAATCCAAGCAGCTACCCGGAGTAGGTGAAAACATCAGCTGCATCTTTGCTTCATCTGCATGTGTGGACAATTAACTCATTTGATTAAATAAACTATAGTTGAAACCATGCAGTACTTTATACGGTACAGTATACAATGAAAAACTTACCCACACATATTGGTGCAGATGAAGACCAGCCACTTGTATACCGGTAACCGTAATAACCGCCGTATCTATAATTGTATTGGCAGTTTCGGGTTGAACTGCCAATCAAATTGTAGCCTTCGTTACAGCTGTAGGTGGCCGTCTTCCCTACTGTCGTACCGGTAGAGGTATCCACACGTCCATTTCTTGGGACTGGCAGAGGCCCGCAATCATCTATATTAAATTAGAGATGCAGTCAAGTACTCCTATACACTTTTATGACATATATAGCCATCTCTTCGGTTTTATCAACAAGCTGTGGAAGTTATTATAATATGAGACAAATTAGGCTTAGATTACCACATGTTATAGGTGGCATATTGTTGAACGGAGATTGAGAATTAAAAATAGCCGCGATGAACTGGGGCACATCACAGATAATGAGCACTCACAGACACAATTGGGTGTTGTTCCACTCCATCCTCTGTTGGTGCAAGTCCGTTCAGAACTACCAACCAAGCTAAATCCTAGGTTGCAAGAGATGCTAGCCACTCTCCCCGGAATATAAGGAGAGTCATATGTCACCAATCCATTGCCAATTGAGAAATCACGGCAGAGTCGTAATTGAGCTGTATACAATTAATGTGAAAACACAAAACGTCACGATTTAACAAATTTATTAACAAAAAACATGGATTGGTGCTACAAAACTAGTACGTATACATGTATTATTGCAGCGTTTTTCCAGCACCAAACATTTAGCAATGCGAGCTTTGTGAGTGCTTATAATTGACATTGCAAAATAAGACCACAGTCTTATACAATCACATCTGCCTGATCACAAAAGTTACCAGCAAAAGTGTCAACATTTTTTTTCCTTTGCGAAACATTGTGGCAAAAACAGTCTACAGGCGACTTCCTCCAAGATGTAACAATCGGAAAATAATCAAACACATGCAATTTGACTTATAACAATATATAAATGAAAGCACCGCAGGTGCTGATGCCTCGGTGGAGGTATCAAAGCGACGCTACTAGCTATTAGCAATAGCTTTTATACATGATGAACATAATTCAGGAAGAATCTAGAATCACAGCAAATTAAAGGGTGCATGGGTAATGATCAACCACGATTTTTGTTAACAAAGATCGATGCCAAAATTCCAGCCCAAGTTTAAAATTAATGGCTGTTGCATCAGCAGAGCTATGCAGCTCTCTTCTTATTCTTGCAGCTACCATAGCTATAGCGTTCTAGTTCAGAGCTAACTACTTAGTAGAGTAGCAACACTCTATGGACAAGTTTTGCTATGCACTTTTCTGAAAAGGCTACAATGGCATTCCCAGTAAGCGAAACTAGGCAAATTAAAATCCATGATTAGAAGCTTATAATTATATAGAAGCTCTTACTTGCATGCACTTCATTAATTGATCCTTAAGCAGCTGTAGCAGTCCACACACACACACACACACTACCGAATACCTCGCTTGCGCATGCGCAACGAAACTAGGCAAATTAAAATCCATGATTATATAGAAGCTCTTACTTGCATGCACTTCATTAATTGATCCTTGAGCAGCTGTAGCAGTCTACACAGACAGACACACACTACCGAATACCTCGCTTGCGCATGCGCAACGAAACTAGGCAAATTAAAATCCATGATTATATAGAAGCTCTTACTTGCATGCACTTCATTAATTGATCCTTGAGCAGCTGTAGCAGTCTACACAGACAGACACACTACCGTACCTCGCTTGCGCATGCGCATGCACCGAGGCATATTATTATATAAGTCAGAATGAGAGTGCAGACTGTGCTCATGCCCGGGAAGCACTTGCATGCATGGTTCATACTCACAAGAATTGTACAATCCGACACACTTGCTAGTGGAAGAGTTGATACTTGTGTAGTTTGTTTCGGATACATACTCAGCAGTGATGTTGCCCGAGCCATTGACACTCTGAACATCACAACAGTACACTCCAGTTGGGCTGTTGGCGTAATAATTGTGCAGATGCAGCTCTTGGCGTGCTCTGGTCACATAAAAGTTGTTGTACTGCTGGGAACTGCTAACAACCTGCAGAATACAAGTGCAATCATGCACATGCACAATCATGCAATAGTTAATCATGATTATACATACAATAAAAAGTTATATAACCATGCATTTAGATTATTATACTTTTGCTATAGATATACAGCTAACGTATATAGCCACTAACCTGCCCGTCGGGGTAGAACCACTCTCCATTCTCCTCGTTTTCAAGTGGATCATCAACATCACGACAGCAGTTAGGAATTTCAGTATGGCACACAAGAGGTCCTTCGTTAGTATAGGTTCTACCATAGTCGTAATACGAGTAAGACAAATATTCACGACCAACTCGGTTGATGTCTATGACGCTGTTGGCCAGTACTCTCCTGCCATATCTCTTCAGGGTGAAGTCTATATAACGACAGTGGACACACTGATTGATTGCTAATTGGCATGGTATGTATATATAATAGCTGAAAGAATGCAGGGTTACTGAATGCAGCTATAGAATGTGCAGCATAGTATAGTCATAAAATTATCTCCACTGTATAACTATATACTATACGATACATGCCATTTACCTAAACCATTCACAGATAGAATGCAGCTCCCAATGAGCACCAACAGAATCAGTGCTGTCTTCATGTCTTGCTGAAATCGCTGAGTCTTGCTGAAATCACTGACTCAAAATTTAATATAGACTGGTAGTGTTAACCTGTGCTTTTATACCATGCATTGCTTATTGTACCATCATGATGATATCAGATGACATATAGATCAGGAGTGTATAGCAGTTGTAGTAGTGCAAACCAGGTTCCGGTATGAGTATGTCATACCACGGCACTATCAGACCTCATCTTAAGTGGGTGCGTAGGTGCAGTGGTTAAAATGATATCAGCACACACAAATGTGGTTTGTACCTCCGTTGTAGTGTAAACCAGGTCCCGTATGAGTATGTCATACCACGTCACTATCAGACCTCATCTTAAGTGGTACGTAGGTGTATAGTGGTTAAAATGATATCAGCATACACGCACACGTGTGGTTTGTTAGCCATGAATAAAATTAAATATGATACAATGCCATAATTATATAGACTGCAGTATAGAGTCCAAACAACTTCCCTTCCCATACACTATGAACTTATATCCTATGAGACCTCCACAGACCCATTCATCATCCTGTCAAAAGTGGTTTCCTTCTACTTATCTATAGCTATCTAGCTGACTCAACTTGAGTGACAATGTAGTGTGCGAGAATGCTGCACTGCGCCTGTTGTACCTCCTCTGAGCTGTACATATATATATTCATTATAGCCTCCTTCGCAGGCTCTCCTTTTTCTGTTCTTTGTCACAATAGTTCAATAAGATAAAATACGGGACGAATTGGAGGAACAACGAAAGAAAGAAAGAAGAGACAAAAAAAAAAGGAGAGCCTGCCTTGCTAAGTCGCGTGACGGTAGATAAGTGGTAGACAAGTGAAAATAAACATGGGCAGTCACTTGCTGGGCAAAAAGCTACGCATTGCAGACTCTCTCATAAAAGCTGTAGCATATCATAGATATAGTATGCTAGAATCAAGTGTGGAGAAATTTTAGACGAGGGCTTACGTTTATTACGGCCGGATCATGTGCTAATACCACATTTCGCCTATAATATTATTTTGTCTGAGTGAGCGAGTGATTAAGTTTATTGACGAGCACTTCCTTTCTACACAAACATCTTTAGGACATTCTGCATCCAGTTTCTAAACAAAAACTGCAGATTTGCGATTGCTTTCACGAGGCAGATGACCTAGCTCTCAGCCGGGCTTGACTTTTCTCACACAGCAACACTCCATGGACAGTTTTACTATGCACTGTTTTGAAAGGCTACAATTCCACCCCGAATAAACAAACCTAGCTATACAATAGACTCTCGTTAATCTGGTCACCCTTAATCTTGCAGCTTGGACGGAATAGCGAGGTGGCTGTATTTCACAAAATAACTGCAGCTAAATAGCGATCTCAACTAATGCAGTTCTGTCTCAGAGATAATGAATCATTAATGCTCTCTATTTCCAATTTTATCTGCCAAATCACACCCAAAACGTCATTATCTGGCTGTAATAAACGTACATTAAAAATCTAGTTTGGGGCAGCCATAATTGACCGGTATACGGTATAACGAGTGGCAGCATTTCAGAGCGAGTTTTGTCAGTAAAGATCAAGCTAGCAATATCCGTGCCAAACGAAACGACCGGTAATAATTCATGGTTTCATTTACGATGAAAAGTTTGTGGGGGGAAGGTTTGGGCGCGCGTAAGCGTTTGATGTTGTTCTAATGTGATGATGCCATGTAGTACAAATTGGATGATGTCTCATGTAGCTAATGTGATGATATCATTATTCTACAACATTTTTGGGAGGAAGCTGAGCATTTTAGGGGGGGGGAGGTTTACCCCTGCCCCCCACTAGATGCATGAAACTCTGAGGTAACATCGATGTGACCGTACTTCAGAGAGCCGAATTAGTACCTCGATAATGAAGCATTATTTTGAAAATTCACAAATTGCAATCCAAGAAAACGTGACTAGAAGCCCATAGAAACGCTTGCTTACACTTCCATTTATCATTGAGCAGCTGTATAGCAGCTAGTACACACACGCAGACAGCTAGACAGACAGACACACCAACACACCAACACACTACCGTATACCCCGCTGCGCATACACACCGAGGCATAATAACGTATTAGTAAGACCATGCATGCATCACTGTGTATATAGTAGGTTTCTTAGCTGTATAAGTCAGTCAGCCGAGGGAGTGTACTGGCTGAGGCATGCATTGCATTCACTAATACACTGAGGAGCATTCAGCCAGGTTAATTAGTGATGTGCAGAAGCCACTAATCAACTAAAGAGGCTTATACTATACACTTGGTCTACAGCTTATAAAACGATATTCATAACCGTATCCCTGGTTTAGTTGGATCAGAGGAGAGGGATTGGAAACGCATGCGTGGACTCAGTACAATTCTTGCCCATCCGTTTTTCGCCTACACCCACGCAATGCTGTAGTGGCAACAGAAGAAAGGCGTCTTTTAGAAGGATAGAGAAGTGCCTTGGCCTCAGGGCTATTGCACAGGGCTATGCCAGCGAGTACTATGCTCTTATGTATCTAGTATATATATAATAATAGTCGTAACCTTAATCTAGAAGTGTCTGAGTTTCACGAGTTTTTTTTAGCTTTCCTTGAATGGCTAAGGATTGTAGGATTTTTTTAATCAATTATATATACAATTAATGATATAATAATTATGCACAGTTAATAGCATAACTTTTTTATCACTTATAATTTAATTCACGACCAACTCGGCTGATGTATGATGCTAGTAATCTCCTGCCTTATCTCCTCAGGGTGAAGTCTATAACGACAGTGGACACAATACATTACAATTGTGGTGCGGTCAGCAGGTTAATAGCTGAAGGAATGGTTATACTGATTGCAGCTAGCATGTGACAGAGGCATGCATATCTCCACTGTAAACTAGATACATAATATGCCCTTACCTAAACCATTCACATGCAGAATAGAATGCAGCTCCCAATGAGCATGCACCAAAATAATCAGTGCTGTTTTCATGTCTTGCTGAAATCACTGACTCAAAATTTAATATAGACTGGCAGTGTCAACCTGTGCTTTTATACCCATTGCCATAATAATTATTTATTATTTGCACCATCATTATCATGACATCTATCTATAGGAGGATGCATGACCATATCCTGTTGACATATATATATACGCAGTTGGCAGTTGTCGTTTTCGCCCACACAAGATTCCCATAATCTGCGTAACATTGTACTTTATACTAGCAGGTAGTCTTATTCATTTATAGCAGAAGCCTGCACAGTTGATGTGTATTACAATCTGCCTGCATTATTACACATTGTATTATCAAAATGACAATAATTATTTCTGCATGTGAATTATACCATTCATGGACTATATCACACATTGCATGCAGAGACAACTATTATACATTTTGTATGAGATCTGTTGCATCTATTGCATCTGCTTGCGATCTTAATAATTTCCATTTCTCCAATCTGTGCCAAGATTAAAACGAGAGCTATAGACAACAACATTAATTTTTGAGGGTATATATAGTCGTCGGGACGCAGATCCATGCAGATAAACACACCTCCATCTAGGGGTTGGTAGATTATGATATTTTATACCTATTATGCTATTCTTTTATGCTCAAGTAAACAGCCTAATATTCTTTTCAAATTGCCTATTATTCCCGCATTATTCCTCCAAAGCACAACATAGGCCCCATGTCGTCACACAAGTAACATCAAACTATATTGCCACGTGACTCTTAATATCTATATTAACACTATAATAGAATTGCAAGGAGATAATTAACCACCAGTAATTCCAAATGTTTATACTGTGACTCGTACTGACCTGTATTTCTGTGAAATCTGCCTATTATTCTCATAATTGTTTTAAATGTGCCTATAATTATTATGCCAGCATAATTCTCACCCAAAAAATGTACCTATATAATTATTATGCTCAAAATTATGCTATATATGGTTGCGGTTACAACAGCCAGTATCTGTGACGTAAGATTGGAGGAATGTTTTTGTGTACAGTCTATTGGAGTTGCGTACTCTTCCTAATGAACTCTTGCTAGTAGACACAGTGCAGGAATATGTAGCTATGCATTAGCCTCGATTCCAGGCCAGTTTTCGCTTTTATAATCTATCTGATTTCTGGCTTTCTGGTCCTACATGTTAGGCCTGAGCTAATTATACTTGATTTTTGAATAATAGGCAGCATCTTGGAAACGTTAAATAATAGGCAAAAATGCCAAAATTAACCACAAAACACTATTGCGCATGCACAGAATGGCTCTAAATACAAATAATTATAACAGCAAGATCATCTAAAAATTGGAGTCTTCAAAGCTCCTCAAGCATCAAATCTCACAAGAAAGAGAAAGGTTGCAATCCACTGTAGAAAAGAAAGAGATCTATAGAGGACACATTTATACTGTTCATGCTATTACATTGTTAATTGCTCCAATTTTTCTAAGTGTTGACCGAAAAACTTGAATAATAGGCGAGAGTTTCTTGAATAATATAGGGAAGGAAAGTGAGAATAAAAGATTTGAATAATAGGAAAAATTGATTGAATAATTAGCTCAGGCCTACTACATGTGCATATAATAATAGGGAGTCATTTACTCCTGGGAGAGTCCCCCACACCTTAGGCAGGAATGAATGGGGGGTCACTCTCACCGGGGAGTTATTCATTCCTCTGACACTGTCTCGATTCTAAAAGTTCCACTACAAAAATGTATAAGTACCTGGAACTGAATTTGCTTCTCACCATACAGTTTATCATAATAATTATACATGTATGCATGCAGTTGAGAGGACAGATAACCTCTTTAGACACTGGCTACATGCATGCATGGCACGGATTAAATCACTATATACAATAAAAACAAAAACATTAGCTCCTTTTTCATAAGCATGCATTTCAGCTTATACTGAGCAATGTTGACTTAGCTATAGGCAGAATGTCGATCACTGCATGCATGTTTCAGTTATACCATTTCCTTAACGATGCATAATAACAACTACTACTCTAAAGTCTCAAAATAAGCAATTGACAAATGTGCAGTCATGTACATAATGGTACAATTAAAAAAACGCTATTATGATGTACCTTCAGTTACAATATAGTATTCCATACAGAACAAATTTCAGCCATTTATTCCAGTTGTGTATAATTATGCTGTTCTTAATTGCAGATCTTGTCTCGCCGTTCGCTTACTCTCAACTTGATGAACTTATTATCTTTCCCTCTCACATACAGAGGTCTACAGGGTACGTAGTTTTTTTTACAAGCAAGCAGCACCTCACAGTCTTTCCTAGCACAATTAGATGCGAAAGGACTTTTAAGGTGTTTATCACGAATGTTTTCATCATTCAGGTCTATAATCTCACAACATTTTGGGACATCTCTAACATCAACTTCAACTATCTTGTGAGCTTTGGGTGAATACTTCTTCCTAACTAGGTCCAAAGATGTCGAGAGAGAGATATATTGCGAGCCTTTTATTTTTTTGCTGCCACATCCAACATGAGAGGATATGCTATGTCCGGCATTAGGATTTTTAGCGAGCAAGCCTTTCTTACAGTTTTCATCAGTACGTGTAGCCCTGTACAGTTTGCCAGTTTCGCTCAAAACAGGGCAATCAGGATTTCGGCCTTTTGCTTTGCCTTGTGAAAAAACTTCAACCAAATTTTTCCTTGCTGGTATTTTTAGATTGTTCTGTACATTAAGCGATGCAACATCGAGCAGTGATTTGACAATTCTTTCTCTGAATATGTGAGCCAGAGTTTCTTTGAATTCACTTTCAAAACGACCGGCATTGACATTTTGATATGTGGCAAAGACTAATATGATGGACACACAAACCGCAATAGCTTTCATTTTCATGATTCAACAAGGGCCAGTCAATCTGTTGAAAGTGCATAGGTACATTTTTGGGTATAATTATAGCATTATAATATATACAGACCATATGGTCTCTATACACATGCAGTACTCTGTTGACTTGCTATATATACCTCTGTTGATTTGAGCCATGCAGATTAGATTTAGTAACCACAGTAGTTACACATACAACGCCCATTTACTGTGTGCAATGACAAGCAACTTGCAAAACACAGTACATAATTATACATGCGAAATCCATTTATTAGAGTATAATAGTTATAGATATACTATATGACCCCCCCTTCCTATATAGGCATTCAGGCTCTACTATGATAAACTGTATATTTTTGTTTTTCTGTACCCGTCCGGCTATATAGGTGGTTTATTTTCTTATAACAGAACAGCACTGGAGAGTGAGAACACATGCATGCAACCCTATAGTTATATAGATGGAGAAAGGTGTTTTTGCCCTTCTGTTATGACTTTGATATGAGATCTACTTGAAAAAACACAGTATAGATATACCTTTTAAATTACCTTTTTGTGAATCAAGTGTCTCGTTAAAACTTGCTTATAGACTTTAATATAATTATAGATCTTGTAGATCTTCTCTGAATTCCGTTTCAAAAGATTTACAGTGCAATAGCAATAAAATTAGCATTTATATAAGAGCATGAGGAATTTAGGATCTGTGACATCATAATTACTGACTACCTGTTTTACTTCCGTAGTAAAAATGTGCTGAGCTGGCATATGCTGTTTACAATGTAAATCAATGCGTTTTTGCAGTCTCTGTATTCTGCAATACAAGCGCTGTTATAGAAAGGAATAAGAGCTACACAATGGTTTTTGTCCCAGAGAGTGTTTGTCAACTGTCTGTCAGTGAGCTAGCTAGCCTTGAAGATACCTTAGTATAATTATACGGCAACGCGCATGCGCAAAACATTGGAAACAGAATTCCTGGCTGTTAACCATATTAAAATAGACAATAAAAACATTTACACAGTATCTTTCAGTTCTTTTCCCAGCGTCTCAATATTTAAAAACAAAGACAGTATGAATTGCACCACAAACACTACTCCCCAGACAGTGGGGAACAGCCACGGTATCTCCACACTCACATCAATCATATAGCTACCTGCGAATAACACCCCAATGCCAACCAGGGGAGACAGAGAATTAAACAGACCACTCGCAAATCCTCTAATTTCCGTTGGGTATACTTCAGACATGTACGTCAACAAAAGTGGTATCATAGGAACCATGGAGAAATAGATGATAGTGATTATGACAGAGGTTGCAACTGCATTGCGAACAAACGCAAATATGAAAAAAGAAGCAGCTGTTAGTATCGAAAAGAAACGCAGAGCATTTAAACGACCCACTCCAGGCCACTCAATGATTATTGACATGAGTACAATTCCTGGAATTTGCCCGAGATATCCAATAAATGCCGTGAAAAACGGACCGAGTTGGTAGTTGGCTAGAACTTGAGGTATAAAAATTCCCGATGAAAAATAGGTCACAGTTGCAGTCACATAAATAGCACTGAGTAGAATTGTAGTACGAAGATACGGCTTCTTGAAAATGGACAGCAATGAGTTAATAGTTCCTGAACATGAACGTTTCGATGGTTTCATAATTTGTAGATAGTCCTCGAGGCGAACAGACTCTGGGATAAAGTCTCTCAAATCTTTTCCATTCAATCGTGCCATTTTTTTCAGAACTTTCCTAGTATCCTTGTATCTTCCTCGAGCGAGTAGGAAACGTGGTGACTCGATATAAAACAACGCTCTGTACAATGCTCCGATAAAGAATGGAAGAGATGACGCTATCAGTAGATACTGCCAACCTGAGAGGAGAGGTCAGAGGTCAGAGTGCATGATGGGCATCCACCAATTGTAAAGTTTAAGCTTAGGGGGTTGAAGCATTGTATGACATGCTTAATGAAAGGTTGCTAAGGCAATTAACTATTTATTGAAGGCTTAGCATTAATTTATGCTTGGAATTTGGTTTGAAGGAAAAATGCAGCTGTTTACATTAATACCATTTACCGCAATATTAAGAGGTGGCCTGCTAACACAGGCTCAAATACTATGGAGACTTATACATTGATCAAGAGCTATAGGATACATAGAAGAAGCAGCCAGCCCCAGAAATTCAATAATGTTGTTCAAGAAAGCAAAAAACAGAAAGGAGCCATGCTTGACGGTATACTAAGATTCAAAAGTGACGGCAAAATCACGGAAGCTGCTCTACAACAAGATGGCTATGGATAGGTCCATAGGCATGGTTAGATGCATTTTTGACAATACAGGGATGTCGAATGCACAACGCTTGGACCAAGGAAGCTCCTGAGCATCTGTAGGAGACGACTTGCTGCTCTTTGATGGCTGCAAAATCCGGCATAGTCTTACTCTTTTGCAGTCTGCATCGTGGATTGAATTGTTGTTAGAGGAGGTCCTTTTATAGTGCTGCAATCATGTGGTATAAGTCAGATATACAACACCTATACTCTGAGGATATGCACCACGTATATCCTTGCACCGTGGTTACATACCCCTCGGAGTAACCACGGTAGCAGAGATATATAGGTGCATATCGTCCGCGTAGGTGTGGTATACCTTACCTATACATAATTATCTAGGGGCCGATTAACCTTGGTTGTATTATAGAGGGTAACCTGCTTACACAGAGTGACCACAATAGCACAATAGAGACGAGTAACAATTGTACCCAAACAATGCTGACAATGATCTGCAGGTGATTACAAGTTTCACAGTATAATTATATAGCTACCTTTCTCGGGGTAAGTTGGTATAAGCCACCAAGCTAGACCACCAGTGATACAAGTACCGACAGCTTGCACCAGCGTCACCAGCATCATAACTTTGCCTCTGTTCCTTACCGGCAGAAACTCGACCAGAGTTGGATACAGTACAACGATGGCTCCCTCTACTGACACACTCACTAGGTCACGAAGGATCACGAGCATCGCGAAGGAGGTGGAGAATGCAGACGCGAGTCCAAACACAGCTATTTGCAGCAGGACAATAACGTAAGGCCACACTCGTCCATATCTGAGGAGTAAAATGAGTATATTAGTACGAAATGCCAGAAAGGGCTAAGAATAAAATATAGGATGGCAATTATCATTAGTTAAGAATAATTTTATACAGGGCATATACCTACATCATTCCGGCATTTGTTTTAGCAAGAATGGTGTGATTGTATGAGTGTTGTTACTGCATACAATGTGGCCAACAATGCTAATGTCAACAGCAATACGCATGGGTTCTACTATTGACTCATTGTGCAATTCCGATCTCAATTAAACAGTGCTACCATCAGACACAGAATATACTCAGGCGGCCCCAATTTAGATTTTATACTCTTGATCACCTTGATTAGTCCAATCGTCAAGTTCTAAACCTATACGTGCAATTGTCAATTGGCATGCAGTTGTATATACCTATCACTAAGAAACGGATAGAATAGACTGCCCAGTAGATTGGCCACGTTGGTACTAGCTGGCAGCACTGTGAACTCAAGTTCCGTGATATTCATCTGTTTTTGCAGTGGTATATTTATGGATGCTAATATGACCATCTCAAAACCAAAACCCATTGCTGTAATGGACGTCAGTATAAACATGAGCAGTTGCACAGGGCCATAGCCGATGAAACTCAACACATCGTCCATACTACGTCTTTTAGGTTGGTCATCACCATCATCTGCATAATGTACGTGCAAAAAAAATTGGCAATTTTGCTGGTGATTTCGTGCACTCGGATAAAATGGTTGTATTAAATATCATACCTGCAACGTCATTGAATACTGGTACTTCTCCACTGTTGTTCAACCCATATTTCAATGATGAATGGTCTCCTTCAGCTTGTAGAAGCTTTTTGCTAGACATAGACATAATTAATAAACTTGGTAAAGATCGGTACATCTATAAAGTGCAGAACAGCCACAACATGCCATTAATAGTCTAAAGGTCAAAGTAGATAATAACTTATTAAGAGACAAGATCCGTTAGTCTACTCACTTTCCTTCCTAGGCCCTAGCCCTGCCTCTGATCTAAAACAAACTAGACAAGAACGCCAGCTCAAGATCAAGAATAGGTAAAAAACTACTAGACTACAGTCTACTATACACTATACTAGCACTAGCTAGCTTTTTAGTATAGCCTATATGTTAAACCATTCAATAACTATGTAGCTATGTACGTACATACAGCAGCTAGGAAAGAGTTGAATGATTGATCACATGTACACCTCCCAGCCCCTCCCACACAAACCCCCCCCCCCCCACACACACACACAGAGCAATGGCTAGTCCGGAGTATACCACAATGATAGAATGTACAGTGGAGCTCACAGAGGACTTTGGGAACAATCTACAAGAGATAGCGAGCCTCCTCCACTCGAAACATCTCATCTCCCCCTCAGTCAAGGAACAAGCACTTCACTCGAACCACGAACTACCGACTATGAGAGCAAACAAACTGGTATCAGTATTGACAAGCAGAGTTCAGATACAGCCTGAGGCATTCGAGCAAATCATAGAACTCATGGATCCGAGATACTTCAGTTTGTCTCTGGCCGCTCTTAAAAGACAGTACAAACAAAATAGTAAGTATTATTTAAGTGTTATTAAGTTTATAATAATACATAATTTATTATTATATAGTTTATTAAAGTGAAGTTTGATTACGAAACGAGATACAGAAGTTTTATAACACCGTGTAGTGTAGTGTATGTGCATTCCCTAACAAATGCTTGCAGTGTGTAAGAATACATACAGGCCCTCAGGGGGGTTGTGTATAAGTACATTGCAGTATGTATAGACTGGGGAGTTTCCCAGGAAGACTCCCTAAAACACGCTTGCAGTAAACAAACAATCTTGTACTTGTACAGTGTCCCGTGTACATGTGTAATGCTGAGTGTATAATTATGGTATGTTACTGTTACTGTTTTTTGAAATTGCAGCCATTGATCATGACTCATCTCTGTGTATTTTTCACAGGTGGTAAGGACCTAAAGCTGCCAACTGCACCAAGCAACCCCACCACCCCACAAAATGGCTACCACCACCAAGCACCACCTGGAACTGCACCTGAAATGCATCCCCCCCACCACCCAACGTACCACAATCAGACTAATGCCTACGAAGTCGCTAATAATGCAAAACAAGTTCTCAAACGCACAGATTTTTATAACGACGTACCTGGAGGACAAGGCTCAAGTAACTTTTTAAATCCTCGTTTTGAAGACGGGACAACGTACCAGCACGACCAATTATCACATTACACGACCCCTGCAACCACACGTCCGACAGAGTACCACACCGCGAGGGAGACTAACACACCCTCAGGGGATACTACGAATACCGCCCCCACTCTCGACTCAGTACCAGATGCAGATGAACTATTGTGGCTCGAGGGGAACGGTATATCTGTGCGACTAATCGCTCGAGTGGCTTCCGAGTGGGAAGATGTTGCACTCAACCTCGGAATACAGCGATACGTATTGAGGGCTATAAAACGTGATTATACAAAGTGTGAAGATGCGTGTACGAACATGTTTCAGCGATGGCTATTGGGAGATGGGAAGGGACCTCGTACCTGGGGGCGGGTGTTGACGGCACTCGAGGGGATTAACGACAATGAAACGGCGTACTTGATTAGACAAGTGCTCGGGGAACACTCTCACTGATGGATTGATGTCAACTGTCGACTGTTTTAGTGTCGTTTGTGCTCATTTTGTCCGATTTTGATGTACAGTGCTCGGTATAATTATAGTATTAATGGCCGATCATACACGCGTGCAGGGATATGTACCGGACTATAATAAGACATGCAAGCTCAATCCTAGACTTTATAATTATAGTCAAGAGTTATAGTCTATACCACATTTTAGGCTATAATAATTATAAATAATTATAATAAGATTGGGGATTGAATAATAGCTAGCCACCACACCAGTAAAAAACATCCCATAGATGATTAATTCTGCAGTTGCTATAATTATATGATTATGGTCAAATAAACACCACAAACGTGGTAACCACGGAGATTGTTTAGTTAGCATGCAGTATCACCTGATAAGGATAATTATATCACCCCATGCATGCACAGTATATACCTGTCGATCTCCAGAGGAACACATGCACACATGCACACATGCACACATGCACGACGTACCATTGTTGCCGTACGGTATGGTGCATGTGTTATAGTTTTATAAATTGTGACACAAGGCATTTCAGCAACAGCAGATCGAGTCTGAGACTATTATAATCTCGTTACGACAAGCCATGACGTAATGACCGTGAGTTTCTCTATAATAATTATTAATATAATATTATGAGTGAAGTATCAACAATGAGTATAGAGCTAGTGCAGCTATTATATCATTTTTTAAAAAGCAGTGAAGATTTACATTTCTAGCTCATTGTCAGCTATACAATAATTATGTCATAGTCTAAGGCAACTTGTTCACTTCTTTTCTCGCCCCTTCCCCCAGAAGACGTCTTCCCCGTATTCTCTGTTAGATTGTCTCAGAGTCCCGTGGATCCTGTCAAACAGAGTAGAGTTGAATCCAAAGTTCACGTGAAAGTATCTGCAGAGAGAGGTTGAGGTAAGATATAGAGTGGTATGAGGTATGGTTAATAATAAATGTACATGTAGTGATCTAATTAAAAGAGGATATAGGTAGACCACTTTTCAATGGGTAGACCAACAGTGACTGTTATAAAGAGGTGGCCTGCTAACACAGGTCTAAACACATAATTTTTATGTTATAATTATAATTATGAAGAGAAGTTTACACAAACGTACTTGTGGTGGTCGTCATGGAACATTGTATCGGGTTGCCATGGGAACCAAGACGTCATTTTGATACCCGAGTGGTCCATCATTCCAAAGTAGTAGACATACACCAGTACAGACACGTACGGTAGACCATGGACTGCATGTGTGCATGTGTGTGTGTGTGTGTGTGTGTGGTGTGGGTGTGTAGTGTGGGTGTGTGGTGTGGGTGTGCGCATTTGTCATTAGCTACTATTAAATGCCATACATTCACGGCCTGTGCAGCATAATAATAATTTGCTCAATGTTGTGAAGGTGTAGGAAGCAATTTCTCAATGGGGGGGGGGGGCTCTAGTTTTTTAGATGGAAAAAGAGTAAGGCTATCTACATAGTGCAGCTTAGATAGTCATATCTACTTAATAACCTAGAAATAATGATGAGAGGGCTCCAGCCCCTGGAGCCTACCCCCCTTCCTACGCCACTGCAAGCTTAACAAATGGAACGAGACAGTAACACACTAACTTGGGAAACAATAGCTATACATGTACCACACAATAGAGCTTTTAAATTATTAGCAGTGTAACAGCTATTAATAGCATAATTATACATTGTACTTGCTCAGTGCTGTACAAGCTATATAGCTATTCAAACAATATTTTGATTTTTTGGAATGAAATGAGACAGCTATAGTAACTGACTTGGGAACAGGAAGAGTGGAGAGAGGATGAGGCTGTCATAGAATACCAGTTCAAATGGGCTCAGGGCAACCACGGAGTAGGCCGTGGGAGAGTGGTACCTGTGAAGTGTGCATGTGGGTATAGGGGGTGGGAGTGTGGGTGTGTGTGTGGGGGGGAGGTGTGTGTGTGTGTGTGTGGGTGGGGATAGCTAGGTCAATCGTTATTATGACAGAGAAGGGACACTACAAACAATGAAGCTATACTTACAAGGCATCATACATTATTTTAGCCAGCTAATAATAATAATGCAAAGGCTCAGCTATTAATCGGTGCCTCAACATGTGTACTGTACTATATACACCTAGTATAACAGCACCAGTCCACATGCACAAATTAAAGAGCTTAACCGATATAACAGAGAGATCAACGGACTTGATCATTCGATCACAATGCAATACAGTACAAATGCACCAAAAGCATTATGTGTGCACTGCATGATTACCTGTGATGTTGTTTGTGGCAGTTTCTATAAAACCAGGGCGTGTGCAGTAGAGCGTGTGAGTAGAAGGCCATGGCCTCAATCCACAGGAATATGATAACAAAGGACGAGAAGAAGTAGAGGTAGCCATATTCACTAATATCGAAATAGACAGTCGAGTAGTTTCCTACAAAATTAATTATGAGTGCATCGGTAATAATGACAACACAACATTGGCTAAGATGACTAAATTGTAGTGTATTATTTGTAAGATTATTTATTTGTTCATTTGTAAGACTTACTGTATGGAATATAAATTATGTAGTTTGCATACCGCTCTATAAGAGGTAAGTGCAAAACACTTCCAGGAATTGTAGCAGATAATGTAGGAACTGAAAGATCGACACTGATAATTTCTAAGTCACACAATCATCGTTAAAATAGTTTCTTATATCCAATAATTATATGTTCGATGTGCCCCTATACACACATTACTATAGTAAAGCTCTCACCATTGACCACCCAGCATGTTATAAAACCAGATATCGTGCCCGCTATCGTCATGTTGGTTGTCCCGACAACTATCTCGTGAATCTCATTGGACCGTGTGAGGAACCTGTGTGGCTGGCATTTCCACTCCTCGGGACTGTCTCTCTTCAAGGTGTAGAAATAGAGCTGAAAAAATCCGCACACCGCCTGCATAAGAAAGAATCATTGTCTCTCTAATTAATTTTACTCTCACTTGTAATGCTACTCTAATTGGTGTATAGCATATCACTAGAATATTTTGCTGGTGCATGAAAGAAAGAGCTAAAAAATCAGCAGACACGTTACGATATAACTATTGCAGTTTGGCAAGGATTTTACCGACTAATTTACGTTTTGCGATTTTATTGTTGCGAAGTGATCAACCCTCGCAAAGTTCGCATGTGTTTGATGCTTGCCTAGTAATAATTATGTGGCCCCCATGCACACTGTACACAGTGTAGCTACCGTAAAAATGTCTTATTAAGGCGCCACTCTAATCTTAGCGCCAACTTGAACAATCTAATTTCCGTGGTTCTAATTGGCGCCAAATGAAGCCATCAAAGCTATTTATCCTGCAATGTCAACGTGGCAGCCACTCTACATGCATGAGGCGCTAGGTTTTAGTTTCTCTGTTCTATTGTGAAAGAAAATCAAATTAATTGTTTATGGCGCCTTTATTACACTTTTTACGATAATTATTGCTTGACTTATGTTTTCTCTGATGAGGTTTGCATTTCAAACATTAACAGTTGTATAGTAGTTGCATGGACTGGTAGTGTACTGTAAAGCAGTATTATAATTTATAGTGTAACCTGTCTCTATTGTGGTGTCCCTATAAGCAGGTCACCCTCTGTAATACAGCCAGGTTAATGGCCTCAAAGTCTCCATAGCATGTGTTTGGACCTGTGTTAGCAGACCACCCTCTATATAATACAGCCAGGTTAATGGCCTCAAAGTATCATAGCATGTGGTAATTTGGACCTGTGTTAGCAGGTCACCTCTTTATTACAGCCTATTGTTGTTGCTAGAGACCCTAAACATATATAGGTGTATGCTTCTTTAATTATTCATAGAGTGGACGTGACAAGAATAATTAATGATTAAAACATACTCATTGTGCATGTGACATTGAATATTGCACCTAAACTGGTTGAGCTGATATTCATAGCTGGAATGATACAAGTAAACACAGTAATTGCCTATTGTGGTTAAGAGTATGTATAGCGTATAACCATACAAAAAGGGGTGACCTTTCTGTGTACAAACGCTAGTTTATTTTGTTCTTTACTGCATGGTTGTACAATCATGTGCATGTCATATAGAGGGTGGCCACAATAATTATTATATAGACAGTTTTCACTTCCAGGCTATAATACAGAACTCTGCAATACTAAACTTGCAAATAAATTAATATCTGCAAATAATTACCTGATACATGATTTGTGAAGAGGTGACAGCAATTCCAACAAAAAACAGCAGGTCCTTCATGTTATAACTATCGGGCAGTTGCAGATAGTCAGGCAGTAGTGGGTCATACTTCCCTATCCTGAGGGACGTTGCTGTCATGGTAACTGACTCGTTAGCAGTGTCGTTGGCGTTGTCTAGGGGTGATTGGTCAATGGTGGGGTCCACTGTTGTTAAGTAGCTCTTGTATAGAAATATAGCCACCAGAGCCAAATCTCCTGTACAGAGTGTGTGTGTGTGAGGGGGAGTACAGTTCGTATAGGGTGGTTAGTGAAAATTAATGATAAAAACTGCAATTTACAACTTTGGTAGGTGTGTAAATCAACTCTCTCTTAATTTGCTCCAGGTGCAGCAGAGGGATAGAGTCAATACTCTGATAGATGCATAGGCCAGCTACAAGAACCACAAGCGCCCATCATGCATTACAAAGAACTGTTATGCAGTATTGATGGACTGATTAGCGTACTAAATGGAGAGTGGAATTTTTTTCTTAAGGTAAACATCAATTGTAACACAGATAACACACTTAGCTAACATGCACACTCTCAGCAAGACAAAGAAACATATCTACAGAAATAATGGAGAGTGAATTTTGCTGTCCAAGACAAACAACAACTCTATCACACTCTCAGCTACACCAACTCCAAAGAGAGAGACATGTTCACACACGTTCCTCACATGCACCGTACCTCTCAGGGAACAGGCCATGATGACGGCTGCAGCAGTGAGGGAGATGACAGCCACATGACGAAGGTAATCCTGGAAATGCTTGAACACTCGACTAACCAGTGACGATGATTTGACTGTAACGTGTAAGGCAAGGAAATAGACAAGTGCAAATCTAACTATGACAGGCTGAGGATTCAGACTTACTACATTGTATATAGACATTGTAGCTAGTCTTAAGTATTTACTATATAGTCTTGTGTCAATGCATAATTTCTGTCCTCTATAGACAGCTAAAGATCTAGATCTACCTTGTTTTGGTAAACTTCCAGATGCCAGCTTGTGGTCAGCCTCCTTTGACTTTGTTTCACCACACAGGCCCTTCTCTTTGCCACTCACTCTCCTGCTGGCTTTGGAGGTCTCCAACTCAATCAAGCCTACGACCTTGCTGCTTCTTAGCATCATATCTGCACCGTGTGGGTATATATAGCTTGTAGACTCACACCAAGGCACGTCCACAGTATAGATCTAGTCTAGAATTTTTATTTTTATTTGCATGAAGTGGAAGTTCCACACCCACACAATCATTTGAACATAATTATGGATTTCACAATAATAACAGTCACACAATAATGAAGGCACATTATATATAGTTCTAGTCTACTGGACATATTAATTTGTCTACTGTCCATTACAAGTGTTCACATGTTTCCTATACTTCTGAATCTCCCCCACTCTAAAGTTACGCCTACATAGAGGACAGATTAGGTTCGGGTCAAACGGAGCATCGGGTGCCATCGATTCCAACTCATCCCCTTCATGGATAAGAAACTTGGCAGCGTCTTTGATGTCTTGGTCTATGCCTTGAAGCAAAGTGTGTTCATTCGCTACTTGTTTGGGCCGTTGTGTCTTTGGTTTAGAGTTTTTTCGTGGTCGGGGTATTGGTTGAAATTTTAAAGCTGGTTGACCTGTAAGGGTTGACTGACCCCTTCCAGTGAGTGGAGGGATTTCTTGATGAGAATTCTTTAGCTCTTGACCACTTTCAGGTTGACCACTTTCAGGTTGGCTCTCCCTCTGCAGTAAAGTGAAAATAAGTGTAGTGGAGGCCATACAAATATACTCAAATGACACTAAGGTGACAGCCAATTAATACAGACAGCATGTTACTGAGACTATACACTGCATGGACAATGAATGAATTAACAATCAATACATGCATGACAGGGTGTCATACAGGATTTTGAAGTAGATGGGGAAATAAGAATTTAAGTAACCAAAACATTTTGCTAAAAAAAAGGTCAACTATTATTTCAATACACTGTTATATAAAATTGCCAGCTATGGACAAATTTTAGGGGGGAGGAATTGGAGCTAGAGGGGGATATCCCCCTTTCCCCCTGTATATGACACTCTGTATGAGAACACTCACCATATAAACAGGAGAGACTGGTTGTCGGTGTTGCGGGGACTCCAGTCGACTGTTGATGGACTGATGTGGTAGCACTGGGATCTATATATACAGTAATCACAGACATAACGCTCGCATTAGCTTGCTCAATCTGTATAACCAACAACATAGATGTTAACACGCCGAGGCAATCAACAATGTGCAATATGTAACTACATCGATTCTACTGTGATGCACTAGCATGTAATAGGGGGTGTGGTCAAACATTTTGACGCGTGCCCAAACATTTAATCCTAGATGAAACCCTGCATACATACGTACATTGAACTGTTGAACGTTATGAAGTAAGACTGACATCCGAAATGCAAAATGTCCCATACATTGATTAATGGGGCAAACAACAATAATACCTTGTCAATGCTGAAAAGAGGAATTGCTATCGAGTGCTGTGCGAGTGTTCCCTTCAGCTTCTCAATGGCTTGGTAGCAGGTCTGTACAGGAATAAGAAAATTACGATCACAGCATGCAGTGGTAGACTAATGTACATGCATGTAGTACATGTGCATGTACACGTATGTATCTAAGGTAAAACTCCTCGACACAAATTTACACAAGAAACGTACGTTGCATTTGTCCATTAGCTCACTGCATTTTGATTCGGCTGCTAGTAGTTTTTGTTCCACCTCTATTCGTCTGTCAACCTCGATCATCACAGCCTTGGGAATTTCCCCACCGTATCTAAGTTCCTGTAGTTCTCTTTCAAACGCTTCAACTCGTCTTTGAGATTGGATTAAATCCGTACTAGCAGCAAGCTTATCGCTCTCTGCAGTTGCTTTGGCTTGCTCAATCTATGTAACCAAAAACACATGTGTATTGCTCTAAAATCATGGCTCAAAAATATGAAATCAGTTTGTGTACAACGTTCATTTAACACTGTTACAGTAGAACCTCGATCCAAACACCTTGGTGTGCAGGCCGGATAACTGCATGAATATGCCGGATAATCGAATAGATAAACCACGCCTTCATCCACCAACTTTATTGATAAACAGCAGTGCCACATGGTTGTCTGTGCATGCGCAGAAGATAAGCATGCCTGTCTCCATAGTAATAGCTACAACGCGCGCATGTGCATTTAAGGGATACGCCATTTTCTGAATTATTCATTAAAAAGAAAATTGCCAAGCCGGATAATCGAGGTTCTACTATAATACTGTTGTTAAACGTTGATACATGTACAGCGTACTTATAATACCCTTGATTGCATATGAAGCACACATACATGTAAATAATGCACACCTACATGCAGTGTTAGAAATAATTTTTATTGACTGTATATGGTCAAATGTCATTCCTGGTCATACTGACCGGACACATGCAGGAATGCATGGTCATTCTAATTAAACGTCCAGTCAATTATGACCGCGATAGCAGTGAGAAATTTCTAACACTGACATGTACAGTGTATAGATGATTACTGTTACATGCAGTAGTAAATTTACCTGATACTGATTGTCCTCTTCCATGGTTTTAATGAGCTCAAGGCGTCGCTGCAGCTCCTGCTGTGTCTTCAATAGTTTAGTATTGGCCTCCTCCACTTTGGCTTTGAAACTGTCCGTCTGTTTCTTGTACTGCTTCACTTGAGCCGTCTTTGCCATGACCTCATCGTGAAGCTTTGCTGAGTCAGCGAGGGACACTTCCAGCCTCTGGCGAGCATCTTGTAGTTTGGCTATCACAGCTTGTTTTTCTCGTTTCTCTGTCTCAGCTTCTGCCATATATTTTCTGAGTTGATCAGACAGAGCATCGTTTGTACCAAAAGTTTGTTCTCGAGCAGCACGTTCTTCTTCAAAGTCTTGTTGGTACTGAAATGCCTGCATTTACAGTTGAGCCTCGGTTATCCGAACACCTTTGTCCCCGGGCCCATTTGGATAAGTGAAATATTCGGATAATCAAAACATGCCAGCTGGCTTCTTTTTGCCAGCCACGTGGGCAATTTCCTACTGCGCATGCTCAGATTGCACTATGCTCTAGCATTCGGATAATCGAGGATTCGGATAACCGGGATTCGGATAACCGAGGCTCAACTGTAGTAGAAATGTTAGTAGAAATTGCCTAGACTTAGCAGTAGTACAACGATTATAAGGCTGGTTTCTATAAACTCTGACGGACTTGTAATTATAATTTAATGACAACCATACATTTATATTTACATTGAGTGCCCTCCCCCCTCACAGTATGAAGGTACTATATGTACATGTACCTCCCCGGATGCATTTGTCTTTTAAAGAAAACTATAAGACATCTAAAATTGTGGGAAACACAAAATGTATACACCCACTTGGATCACATTGTGTGAAGATCAATTCTTCAGTATCCAATTAGATTCACTAAAACTACATGACTGCATTCGACTGCATTTGAAACCAGGGGTCTCAATTGTATTCCCCAAGGGCCAGGGCACAGCCTAGTCGGGCGCCGCCGCCCTCTACCGTTGCCCGGAAGGAGGTCGGGAATCAAGCCTATATATCCACAGTTTTGTTTTGTTGGTGGAATTCCACCAGATTGCAGTATATCAAGTGGATTGATCACACCCACTCAACTTTACCACGTGTGATTTTTCACACATGGGATTGACTGAGAGGCGTGACCAACACCCACCGTTATTCGCTAGCACCCACACATAATGAATGATTTCATGATACTATTGCGTAACAGGCCAGAACAAAACTGTGGATAGGCTTGATTCCCGACCTCGGCACCTGACTAGGCACAGCCGAGGGAATAGAGGTTAGTACAAACAATACACACAGCAGATGTCCACCACATACAGATACATGATGCACTATGAACACCTACATATATATAGAAGCTGTTAATCTAACCCATTTACAACTGAGTACCAGTATTAGTAAACACTCTTTGATCCCTGCTGTGCATTTTCACTGTGCATGTTTTGTGTGCTTGTGCGTGCTTGCACTTGATAAACATAAAACTGCCCTCACACCCTTGATATTCAGGGTACAAACATGTACATAATTATAATTTATGTGTTGCTTTACAAAATAGGCATGTGCACAGTTCCTTTAAAAAATTAATTACTGTACAAGTCATGTGCTATAGCTATAGAGCACTGAAGTGCTACCCTCGGCTGTTGATATGAATAAATCTATAAAAATCAGCGAAGTGTTCAGAATATTAATAAAGATGCAATTCTACTTTTAGTAGCCAAAACATCATATCCGGCTGTACATTGAAAACCTAGTTCTGGGCAGCCATCACTGGCCAGTATACGGGATATAGCGAGTGGCTGTACTTCAGGGTGAGTTTTGTGCAGTAAACATCTAGCTAGCAATCGTGTAGCAAACTAAATGGCCGGTATATCGAGGTGGTCGTACTTCAGAGGGCTGGAATAGCGAGAGTCTATTGTATACCCGTGGCCGCCCACGCACGCCTCGGGTAATTATGCACAAGCAAATAAATAAAGGACTTACTTTCTCCAACTGTCCTTTGTAGCTGTGTTTAGAAGCACGCAACTCGACACTTTGTAGAGCCAAAACATCACGTTCTTCATTGGAATCTCTCAATCTTCTCTTCAGTGATAGATTCGCTTTACCAAGCTCAGTGATTCTGTTGTTGAGTCTCTCCACTCTTTTCTCATGTTCTTTAAGTTCAATCTGTGGAGCAATTGACATAATTATACATTTCTAATTAGCAAGAATGTACATTTACGGGGGAACATACAGAGTGCATGTACATGCAGTATAATGATTATTATGTTACAACATAATTATAACATGGTCTGTAGATCGAGTACAATGCATGCATGCATGTACATGAGAGGTCAATACACAATGTAACAACAAGACTTCAATTATTAATGGACTCATCAATAACGAACTCATCATACTTTAAACAGATTCACTTCAGCCGTGAGTAGCTGTATCTCTTGTGGATCTTCTTCTGCTCCCATTTGAACAGTTGACTTATCTTTAAGAGATGATACAATACTTTGGGACCTTGCAAGGTCTCTCTATAGGGATCCAGTGATAAAACAACGATGATCAAATGCTAACTGCCATTGAATTAGCCAATATTTTTACAGACACATGCATGAGTATTATACATGTATACTATAATAAGTCAGGAGCTACAGCATGGCATAAACAATATACATGCATGCATGTATACCTTCACAGAATTATGGTTTGTTTGCTCAGCCTCAAACTCCAGCTTTAGAAGATTCAAGTCATCTTCAACCCCTGTCTTCTCTTTCTGAAAATCAGCAATGGTATATAAAACACACATTAATTAGTGTATACATAATTATGTTATAGTTATAACACGGGCACGAGGGATGTATGGAATATATTGCACTGAAGCACGAGGGTGTAAGCCCCGAGGGCTGAGTGCAATATATTCCATACATCCCGAGTGCACGTGTTATAACTAATTTATATCCTGAGGGCATAGCAACATAACACTGGCTTAGTAACACAATATGAACAGCACAAAAAAATGACAAAGACAACTCTAGACACAGCTCCATCTCTTCTCTCTTCTAGACGCCAGTATATGCAGCGTATAAGATTGGCATGACCGACGAATGGCTTGATACAAAATTGTTGGAGTTCCAACGCTGAAACCACTGCAAAACAGCCCCACCCCACTACTGCTGCAAAGAAACAGCCGCACCCTACTTACTACTGCTGTGAAGAAACAGCCCCACCCCACTACTCAGTGTAACTGCTGCTTGAACAGCCCTCCACTATCCTCGGCATCACAATCAAGCCAAAGAAGCTCGCCTCTACACTGCTGCAAAACAGCTCAAGCCCCCAGCAAAAAGAGCCGCTTCTAGTGCTATGGTGAAGCAGAATTGACATGCATCATGAATTAAGTCGAGGACTAGGTCTAGGAACACAGAATCTTCCACAAAATGAGCCTTGGACAATTTTAAAACCTGCATGGTTGCAAAGAAGAAACTCCAGCAGTGTTGAACATGCATTCCTGCATGGCTGGACTTACTTTGATACTTGTTATTTCTCATGATACAATTTAATTGTCTGTCTAATGCCAGAGGGGCGTTTTGTGGTTAGTGCATTATTAGTGCATTGACTTTCAGCAGTGCATTATGCTGCATAATTATTGCACTTGGCAACAATAACGTAGCAAGGGGATATAAATATATATATAGTTACAGTGCAATGTACCCTGAGGTCTCTAAGCTCTTCATTGCACATGACTATCGCCTGATGGAGCTCTCTAATTTTTCTTGCAACTTCTGACATGTCCCTGACTACTCGAAGTTCCTCCTGAGTCAGAAAATAGAATATAATAGTGGGTATTATGTGGAAATTTTCTTAAATATTAGCGTATATAGTGGGTAACATAAAACCTCAAGCATAGGAATGAGGTGCAAGTTCAGCAGCAAGATTGTGACAGTATAAGTATCGTTTATCTCTTCAATTGTCTCCAGCCTAGATTTTCTTTGAAGATAGCTTCGAGTAAAACCGGGGCAACACGGATGGTATTTGAGGTCAATTCCGTTGCCAATCCTTTATCTATTACGGTGGGCAGCCTTCTCCAAAAAATCATGTGGCTATATACGCCTCGAGGCATGCATAAATATAAAACGCGCTTACATTTTGCAGAGCGGTCTCTAAAACAAATCGTTATTACCGGAAATTTATACACAAACAGATTTGTTTTTGTGGTCTAGCTCATACGAAACTACACGTATTATTACAGTCCTGTATGTCGTGAATACAGCAAAAATTAAGGACCTTAAAAAATAATTATCATGTGTACCTGAGCTGCCGCAAGCTCCTTCTTGAGTTGTACCACAACAGTGTTCTGTATTTTACTGTGTTCTTGTAACTGCTGTCGCTGAGACGCCACTTGTTGGAACGTTTGTAACTGAATACTAAGGGACTGAATTTCTTTATCCTTTGTTCTGAGAGCCGCTTTCATTTCTGCAATGGATGTGGACTCCTCATCTTCATCAGCATCATCGACACTAGAAGTAGGGGGAAGGCTAACTCTGGAGCAGTTGCTACATCGTGGTGCTTTCAACTGGCAATCTTTCTCGTGGACTTTATCTGTTAGCTCACTCATTTTTCTGTCAAATCGATGTTTCATCTGATCCTTTTCTGTTCGATTTTCTTGTTTCAAATCGGCAATTTCTGTAACCTTTTCAAGGTATTTGTCTCTAATATGTTGCAGTATTTTGGCACCATCACCTTCATCACCAGCTTGAATACCGTCGGCAGAGGGTGGAGCTTGCTCATTAGTAATTTTAATGACTTCTTGGAGGTCCTTAATTGATGCAGATATTTTGTTTAGCCTCTGAGTGAGGTCCTCCACCTGGGCTTGAAGGTTTATGGCCTCTCTTTGAAGATATTCCGCTTCTTGGCGATGAGTTAGAGCATCTTTTTCAGCTTTTCTAGTCAGCTCCTCCAGCTCAACACGAAGTTTCTCAGCATCTGTCCTGTTGTCCTTTTGATCAACTAGCTCCTGTAAGAATGGTAATATACATGGTTTACATACACGTACAGTAATATCTAGAATGTTCTTTCACAGAAAAACCATTTGTAAATGCGATCTAACTTTTGTGCACTCTGGCAAGAATCATGATGCCATAAAAGTACTGGTATATAGGTGCGTGCAATGAGAAGTTATCAAAACTTGCAAAACCGCATAGCTTTGATGCTCGCTAAAAATTCTAGTACTCAATACACAGGGTGTCATACGGGGGGAGAAAGGAGGGATACCCCCCCCCCCTTTCAAGTACTATAGTTGTATGACTGAGTGTCCATAGCTGAGTATTTAAATAACAGTTTACCTTTTTTTAGCAACATTTTCTGGTTACTTCTCTCATTTCCCCCCTCTACTTCAAAATCCTGTACGACACCCTGATATAGTACACATGTACACCAATAAGCATACTCCTTTAACAACGAGTGGTGCATGCAAGCTGCCAGCTAGTGCTAAAGCTTCTCGCCATGTTTTGCAAAGAGACTTTACATGGTTGACAATGAACCCCCACAGTAAGGGTTTCATTTAGTGGGGGGAAGGGGGCAGGAGTGAACTTTCCCCCTCCCAAAATATTAATAATGACATCATTACATTAGTATAAATACTAATGTAATGATGCACATGTGCAATATGTAGACTCGCAAGCCGTCACTGTTGTACGGCAAACAGTAGACTGCATGGTCAACTCCAACGTTTGCCACAATAATTATTTGTGGCCATTTAAATTACTAGACCGCATGCGGTTACCACAATAATCATTGATAGTGACGTAGCACTAGAAAACTCATCTAAGTATCACCATAGCTAGATCGAAGAAGGAAAGGGATTAGAAACATATCACATGATGCTCTATCAATTGTACGTGTGATGTCATAACATGATTTTAGAGGCTAGTTGCGCTTGTTGAGCTACTGGAAACTCGCCCACTGTCTGAAGCATTGAGTTTTATGGGAAATTTGGGTATATTCAACACCCCTGGGGTTATGCTGAGCCATACCAAACTACCTATACAGACTCTTAGCTACTGAGTTATACAAGGAGTTTTCTCTTGGATTTCAGCTATATTGTAAGTTTTGTTCCTACATCATCACCCCTGGTTTGTGTAATAGGTTGTATTTAGTATGAGGAGAAAGCCTATATGGTGCATGTATAGAATGGGAATAGCTACTTTGTAGATTTTTCCTAGGTACTTTGGCAAACATAAGTAAAAACGGAACAGCATGTTTCCGTTCCTCTTACCTTATCCAGCGATGAGCAATAGGCACTATAGTTTTACAGTATCATGCGTTATTACCAGTAGAATGGGAATAGAACATTTACATTTTTTTTATGAAGGCTCAATCACTTGTTTTAGTATAATACAATTGTGGTTTATACATAATTATTGTGGCATTTGTTATACCCATATAAGTACTGTATTACAGTGAAGAGAGTATACTCTTGATACAGTCCATTGCTAGTAAATACTATCAGCAGTTCAAACACAGGACATGGGGAACCTAAAGAGGGAGTATGAAATGCTATAGACAAAGATAGAAGTAGTGTCCTTTCAAGTCAAGACCAATGAGAAACAAATGTTCTGTAGAGGAGTAGATCTATAGATAGGAATTTACCAGCATGCACGTGCTAAGTAAGCATTGTTCAATGTCACAATGACGGATTGTTGTATAATTATAGTGATCATGATTGGTGTCTTCTTTTATGGTGTGTTTATTGTTTATCATAGCTCTAGAAGACTCCCAGAAGCTTTCAGGGAGTCTGGACCATCTTTCTGGCAGTCAACTTTTTCTAATACAAACTTGATAGAACTATCCGTTGCCGCTTCTTGTATAGATTGTGTTATTACCTTTGTTTGTTCTTAGAAGTTTTCATGTGAACCAGGTTAAATTATGGTGTTATTAGGTTATGGCATTTCCTATCACATGCCGCAGTTATACAATAGGATTTCTACTGCGTTTCCAATCCTTTTATCTATGGTATCACGTGTAGTAGACTGACGTCACAAAACCACAGCCACTTAGAATCTTATCTGATATGCTGACTATGCAACACAAGATCCTACATGAATAGCTCATAATGTGTCACGCGTACCCAACATACGAACTTACCTCTTCGAGGATGGATGCAACATCCCCTGGGGACTTTGGGTGCTTTGTACTGAGCTGATTGAGAGTCTTGTTCAGGTCAGCTGTTGAGGGTCGAAGCTTCGGCTCATCTTGCAGACAGTTGATAGCAAGTTCGTAGAGAGGGTGACTTTTCTTCATTTGTTCTTCAAGGACATACTTTCTCTCAGCAATCTCCATTTTACCAGGCTCCACTTTGCGAAAATTGGTGACTCGAAAAATTTTTGGCCAACTTTGAATCGAGGTGTGGAGTACAAGATGTCCAAATGAGAAAATGTCCATACTTGTATTATACTGAGGATCCTTGATTTTGGTTTCTGGAGCCATGTAGGATAAATTTCCAGGGGCCATTGTTTGCTTGATAATATGCGGGTCAGTGAGAAACTTCGATACTCCCAAATCAGCAATTTTGGCTCGACAATCTTCAGTCAGGAGAATATTCGGTGCTGTCAGATCACGATGTATGAGAGGTGGAGTTTGATTGTGGAGGTACAGTAGACCGTAAGAAATGTCAAGCAAAGTAGATACCTTGATTGATATCGGGATGTTTTTACGTTTTTCAACGAATGTAGCAAGATCACTCTTCAATCGCTCCATAACAAGCATCAGATCGCTCTTGGATTTTCCATAACACACCCCCACAAAATGTACGATATTGGGGTGGGACAACTTGCTCAAAAGGACACACTCATTGTAAAATTTCCCCTGTATACATTTTCGATCATCAGCAGATACTTCTTTGTTGGTCAGGATTCGGTGTAGCTTCTTAGCCATGCAAGGCAAGCCAGCAACACTCACTTTGAAGACAAATCCATAAGCTCCAGAGTCAAGATCATCCACATCTTTATCTCCTTCTTCAAGACCTTGAACATCTTGCAGCAAGTGCGCTTTTAGCTTGAGATAATTACAAGCCCCTCCCCTTTTTTGAGGAAGTGGATTTTGCTTAGCCTCGATCCCAAGTCCTTTGGAGCGGCCTGAGATCGAAGCTTCCTATTAGCTAGCACAAGGTGCCACAACAAAGTGAGCCACCCCACAAATCAGCTTGAGGGCTTTTCAGATGGTATACAGATCTACAATAATTTTATTCTAGGTCTTGAATTATTATCTTGCAGCAAGTACGCTTTCAGCTCGTCCAACTTTTCAGCCGTGTTTGCAAAAAAGCTAAGATGACAACAACCTCCCCTCTCAACAACCTTTATTTTACTATAATAAAACCAAGACCTCCCAAAATGATTACAGTACACAAAATCAAAGGCACACATGTATAATATGTAAACACGAACAGTGTTCGATCTGCAAAAAGGTAGAGGTTATATCTACTACATGTATACAGATCTATAATTACATGATCATTATAATACTTTGTCATGGATTGGAAGTGGAATGGGTGGAGCCGTGGGTTTCTGGAGAATAAGAATTAAAAAATTGTATAATTATGTCGTGCAAATGTATAATGTATATATAATTATATATATACCGTATATGCTTGATCAGGCCGCGGCTACTAAATGTTTCATTTTGCTGGAAGAGGAGGCTACAATTCAAGAGGGGCCACTGTTCAAGAGCGGCGTTTATTAGCTCCAGATAATTTAGTTTGTCATCAAAAGTTGTTTTCACCTGCATAAACTTGAACTCTGCCATGAGAAAGTCTTTGTGAAGCACTAACAAGCTGCTACTCATAGCTACGTACATGTAGCTAGCTGCTAGTAATAATTTTTTTGGCTGCCACGTGTAGAAATGCTAGAGTCAAAGTTCACTGAGGCTACTATTTGAGAGCGGCTACTAAATGTTTCATTTTGCTAGCAAGGGAGGCTACTATTTGAGTGCGGCCTTTATACAAGAGCGGCCTCTGATCGAGCATATACGGTATACATAGCTATATACGAACTCTTCACAATAAACACAAAATTCTGTCGAAGTCTGATATGCTATAGTAGATCAATTTTAAAATTGTAACTACAAACTCACTGAGTTCCTTTGCATTTCAATAGTATCCACGAATGGCTTCGGGAACTGCTTTGCAAACTGAATCAGAGTTGAGTTGAGCTCTTGAGATAATGGTCGTCTTTGAGGCTCGTCTTGAAGACAACGGCAGATTAGTTGTCTCATTAGATCTTCTGGAGATAGTTTGCCAATCCATTTCATTCGCTTTTGTATCTGAACTTCCTTCCGTTGAATACCAGTGGCTGTCACTAGATTCTCATAGTGCATAAATTGTGGATACTCTTGTAGAAGAACATAAAGAATTAGTACACCAAAAGAGAAGACGTCCAAAGCATAGCCATATTTCGGATTCTCAGTCAGTGCCTCAGGGGGCATATATCCGAGTGCGCCGGGACCCCTTATCTGTTTAGAGGTAGGGTGGGCATCAATGATTTGTGAAACAGCAAGGTCAGCAATTTTAGCATGGAAGCTAGTAGTGAGGAGAGTGGTGTGAGCTGCCAGATCACAGTGAACAATACCCCGAGAATGAAGGTGTAGCATGCCTTGGGAGATGTCCAGAAGAATCGATACTTTTAACCACATTTCAATATTTTTATATTGCTCCAGGCAGATCTCGAGATTCATGTACAGACGCTCTATAACTAGTGTGAGCTCTCTCCCGTAATCTCTCTGTGGCCCATAGTGCACACCCATAAACTGGACAATGTTGGGGTGACGCATTCGACTCAGTAACACACACTCAGAATAGAACTTCTGGTAGAAAGCTCGTCTGTCTTCTTTATTCTCTATCAAGTTGACATGAGATTGCTTAGCAATGCAATTCATCCCATTCAAATGGATGTGGTAGAGAGATCCGTACGACCCAGCGCCATGTTGCTCACCGAGCTCAGGGAGATGTGGTAGGATGTAGGGAGTCAGCTCATCAGAGCTTGTCTGTATGTGAAATAAGGAAACTGCACAGTCAGTATAATATATTTGAAAAGACTATAGGCATGTATAATAATTATATGTATACGTATGTATATATGATGTCCAACCAGATTGGTGTATGTGTCAGGATAAAGGTCAAATTGACATAATCTCGGTCCCGTACGTGTTCATGAATACATGCAGTTAATTAGCTAAAACTATGTTGATTAGTGTAACTGTATGTATTTTACAAAATAATTGCAATGGGAAAGTTGCTATAATTGGTGGGGGGAAACACCAAAAAGCGCAGAAACAAGAAATCCGGCGAGAGCATAACTCCAATTTCTAGAATCTTTTCCTCCTTGTACAAGGATCATCATGAAATTTTGCAACCATGCACTTTCCAAACAACTATACAATTAACTTGGACCATGGGCATTTTTCTCAGATTTGCGATTGGTTTCACGAGGCACATGACCTCTCAAACCCAGGCAAATGCTGTTACTATCAGTTCAACACTCTAATATCTACTCAACCTATACCATAAAAGGTGCATGTGAGTGTCACGCGTATACCCAACATATGAACTTACCTCTTCGAGGATGGATGCAACATCCCCTGGGGACTTTGGGTGCTTCGTACTGAGCTGATTGAGAGTCTTGTTCAGGTAAGCTGTTGAGGGTCGAAGCTTCGGCTCATCTTGCAGACAGTTGATCGCAAGTTGGTAGAGAGGGTGACTCTTAGTCATTTGTTCTTCAAGGACATCTTTTCTCTCAGCAATCTCCATTTTACCAGGCTCCACTTTACGAAAATTGGTGACTCGAAACGTTTCTGGCCAACTTTGAATCGAGGTGTGGAGTACAAGATGACCAAATGAGAAAATGTCCATACTTGTATTATACTGAGGATTCTTGATTTTGGTTTCCGGAGCCATGTAGGATAAATTTCCAGGGGCCATTGTTTGCTTGATAATATGAGGGTCAGTGAGAAACTTCGATACTCCCAAATCAGCAATTTTGGCTCGACAATCTTCAGTCAGGAGAATATTCGGTGCTGTCAGATCACGATGTATAAGAGGTGGAGTTTGATTGTGGAGGTACAGTAGACCGTAAGAAATGTCGAGCAAAATGGATACCTTGATTGATATCGGGATGTTTTTACGTTTCTCAACGAACGTAGCAAGATCACTTTTCAATCGCTCCATAACAAGCATCAGATCACTCTTGGATTTTCCATAACACACACCCACAAAATGTACGATATTGGTTTCCGGAGCCATGTAGGATAAATTTCCAGGGGCCATTGTTTGCTTGATAATATGAGGGTCAGTGAGAAACTTCGATACTCCCAAATCAGCAATTTTGGCTCGACAATCTTCAGTCAGGAGAATATTCGGTGCTGTCAGATCACGATGTATAAGAGGTGGAGTTTGATTGTGGAGGTACAGTAGACCGTAAGAAATGTCGAGCAAAATGGATACCTTGATTGATATCGGGATGTTTTTACGTTTCTCAACGAACTAGCAAGATCACTTTTCAATCGCTCCATAACAAGCATCAGATCACTCTTGGATTTTCCATAACACACACCCACAAAATGTACGATATTGGGGTGGGACAACTTGCTCAAAAGGACACACTCATCGTAAAATTTCCCCTGTATACATTTTCGATCATCAGCAGATACTTCTTTGTTGGTCAGGATTCGGTGTAGCTTCTTAGCCATGCAAGGCAAGCCAGCAACGCTTACTTTGAAGACAAATCCATATGCTCCAGAGTCAAGATCATCCACATCTTTATCTCCTTCTTCAAGACCTTGAACATCTTGCAGCAAGTGCGCTTTTAGCTCGTCCAACTTTTCAGCCATGTTTCTGCAAACAATTACAAGCCCCTCCCCTTTTTGGATTATGCTTTGCCTCGATTCCAAGTCCTTTGGAGCGGCCTGGGATCGAAGCTTCCTATTAGAAGGCCAAGGAGCCACAAAAAGTGAGCCACCCCAGGCCCACAAATCTAGACTCGCAAGCCGTCACTGTTGCAGGCGAACAGTGACGGCTTGCGAGTCTACACAAATCAGCTTGAGGGCTTTTCAGCAAGTTGTCCCACATACGTTATTCTCCAGAAACCCACGGCTCCACCCATTCCACTTCCAATCCACGACAAGGTATAATAATATTATAATGATCATGCAATTATAGATCTGCATGTATACTTGTAGTAGATATAACCTTTACCTTTTTGCAGATTGAACCATAGATTAAGGAGGGAGAGGGATTGGAAAAACGCAATAGAACCGGATGAAACCATCCGTGTTACGGTTGACGTCATGTATATGATCAGGCCTCGAAACCAGGCCACCAGGCTTGAATCGAGGCTATACCAAAGGTGGCTGGCTATGAGTAGCAAAAAGACAGAAGACAGGGCTGATGAGCAGCAAATGTGATCGTTCCTGCATACATGCTGTAGGGGAGAGCTTGTAGCATCAGCCAGATTGAGCAAAACTCTCCCCTGGATCTCACCTAAGACACTATAGGCTCTATAAAGACAAAATTGTATATTATTATGCCTGTTGGCCATTTGGAAATATCAACTGTCTATTGGCCATTATTATTGTGATATTTATGACATTTTTGTGAAATATAAACTGAAATGAAGCTTGTATGGAAAAGTTACAAAAACAAAAAAAAATACGAAAAAACTTTCTTGTTCTTTTATGACTTTTTAACTTATATATAAGGATCCCATAATCTTTCTGAAGTTATTTCTTTCTTGTATTTGCCTGATGATGTTGGAATTTGGGTCTTCAAGGCATATCTGCATACACAAACGGTCGACATGTTCAACGTTTACCTACTAAATTGAGCAAGGTGTAACTTCTCACAAGAATGCATTCAGGTCATAGAAATAAGCCATTACGATGAACCTATTCCTATGCTTGGCCTATAACTAAAAATTGTGAAATTATAACCTCTTCACCTCTGCATAGAGGTACAAATAAACACATAAATTAATTAGCGTAGTTGATAGATCTACTTGAAATCAGCAACACATGTTTTTAAATCAACACCATTGTGGCTCATTACAATCACTAATGGAAACACTATATACTTTTTCTAGGTTAAAGATTATTTAAACTCTGGTTCTAGGGAGAAAAAGCATATAAAAACTCACAAAAGTGTTGTAGGGTCGTCTTGAAGCTCAAACTTGGACAAATTCACAACTAATGTGACCAAATTATTATTATTATTATTATTATTATTATTATTAACTTTTCAGTAGTGCTGAACAAAAATGAATAAAGAACTGAGTATACTAGTAAGGAATAGAGCACACTGCCAGTCTTTGACTTCTTAAAAGTCTAGCTAAATGATGAACACTAGAGATTTATAGGCTGGGTACTTAGAAGCTGGAGAAGAGGAGTTTTAGCATGGTTTTAGTTGCTGCTGGAGGTTAACGCCCACTGCCTATTGCACTCTGAACCGTAACACGGATGGTTTCAAGAGGCAACGTTGGAGTCATTGTCGCACGTGATCCCGTTTCCAATCTATTAACTATGTACTCAATCTATGATTGAACACTGTTTGTGTTTACCGGTACATGTACATGCATGTGTGCCTTTGATATTGAGAGGGAGAGGATTTACTGTAATCAATTTTGTGAGGTCTCGGTTTTATTATAGTAAAATAATTGCTATTGGCCATCCATTGGTGTTCTGGTATCCATTGAATTTCCTCAAAAGAGGGGGTTGTAGTCATCTTAGCTTGTTTGCAAACACGGCTGAAAAGTTGGACGAGCTGAAAGCGTACTTGCTGCAAGATGTTCAAAGCCTCGAAGAAAATTATTGTAGATCTACCTGAAAGCACATGTGATGTCACGTGATTATTGTGATACAGCAACTGAACTGCAGAAGCGAAGAACTGTAAAAATGAACTGCAGAACTGAAAAACTGAACTGCAGAAGCAAACTGCAAAAGTGAACTGCAAAGTGAACTACAAAGTGAACTGAAAAGTGAACTGCAAAGTGAACTGAAAAGTGAACTGAAAAGTGAACTGCAAAGTGAACTGCAAAGTGAACTGAAAAGTGAACTGCAAAGTGAACTGAAAAGTGAACTGCAAAGTGAACTGAAAAGTGAACTGCAAAGTGAACTGCAGAAGCGTAGTTGAACTGCGAAATGAACCGCAAATGAAAAATGGAGTAGGTGTGTACCTCAGGGCCACCGTAGGAAAGGGATAAGCAGCTTACATCTGTAGTTGACAGGAGTTGTTGGGTGTCATCATTATGAATCTCATTATATAATTATGAAAACAATGTTTTTGTGATGTCATCCTTATGAAACCATTAAATACTTGTGGTATGTATTTCCTGTCTTGTCTTGCAAAGTTGGGGGTCTTAGGGCAGACTGAAGGGATAATACAATTATTCACAGCATAATTTATCAGGGCCTAGTTATAATTTAGGTCATGCAGGGATTGATTTTGAATCAGAATGGTCCCCCCTTTTTTTTTTACCCCTCGTCCTGCATGGCCTTGTGGTTTAATCTCCTGTATAGTAGATCTATAGACATTTTAGTGCTGTTCACTGACTGATACAGCTTAATTAGCCTTAGGCCTATTTTCATCAATGGATATTAGGTCTACCACACAGAGTGAGTGGGATTATGTTGTGTATAATTATGTATATGGTGTACTGTATTGCGTTGTATCCTTTGCTATAGCTTGTAGTTCTCATGTTGGTAATTTAATTTGTCTTGGGTGTTTCTCCCTTACATGTGGATTGTTCTGGGGCGTTACTATAGTCTACATGCAGTTATTGGCAAGAGCGTGAAGAAACCAGTTAATTGGCATCAAGATGAGGTGAACTATTGGTAAAAGTTACTCGGCGCCTATCAGATTGTTTGCGGAGTCAGTAGAGCTAGCTTACTTAGGTGCACTATAAGCTAGTTGATGGACTTGCAGTACCTATAGCTTGCAATTGCGTACATTGTTCTTATAATTGTTTCACATGTCTAGCATGTATGTATACAGTTGTACCATGGCATGGATATCAAGGGTGTATTGGATTTGTACTACCAGGGAATACATACACAGAACTGCACCAGCAAACAATATACACAAGCAGATGTCCACCAGTGGCTTGTACTAAACTATGAACACCTATTGATTAGAAGCTGTTTATCCAACCCATTTACAACTGAGTAGTAGTAAACACTCCTTGGATCTGTGCTGTGCATATATGCACTTGTAGTACAAGTGCGAGTGTCAAGTGCAAGCACACGCACACAAAACATACACAAGTACAACTTGTATACTTGTGTACGTTTGTGCATGTGCGTGTGAAGTTGTACTTGACGTGTACGTTTTGTATGCGTGTGCTTGCACTTGACAAACCACATTTACAACTTCAGACACGGTTTCGAATGCGGTGTAGTTTTAGTGAATCTGATTGGATACTAAAGAATTGATTTTCACAATGTGATTCGAGTGGTTTTTCATTTTTGTGCTTTCCACAATTTTTGTCAAGGTAGTGTTCCTTTAAAAGAGAGGGTCCTTAAAGGGTGGAGGGAGGGCTTCAGACTGATCACAACCATGTACCCTATAGGGTGCATCAAGTTGAACATGGGATTTGTACCCTGTCATGGAGTGTCCTGAGAGTTTCAATGGATATATCCTTAGTGTCCAGAGGAGGTACGACAGGCGCGGTGCAGCTCAGGCAATTAGCCATTGATTGAGCAATAATTATTCGCCCACGTCGTATGTTTTTGCTGAGAGTAATCAGTGGCTAATTGCTTGAGCTGCACCGCGCCTGTCGTACCTCCTCTGCTAGTCATTTGGGAAGGAAGCCATTAAGATCAAAGAGTTCATAAAATTCCGATAAAGCAGTCTGTATAAGACAGGAAGTGCTACAAAGTTGCCTCATACATGAATAATATTAATGAGAACAGTTTTCTGATAAAGTTGAAATATGTAATAAGAAGACAGTTTAACGTGCGATAAACACTTTAAATTTATGAATTTGGGTCAAACTAGCATAAATGATTGCGGAAAGTTTGTTTTTGAGCAAGCTGTTCACTATCGACGTAGCAAGCTAAAAATTGGTTGAACAATTAAAAACGATCTAAATAACAACATATTCAAGGTAAATGCCATACAAATGAATGGTGTTTGCAAAGCAGTTACACAAACTTTGACATAAACACAAAACTTGGTAATAGCTAGCATAGAACACATCATGAATGATTTCAAGCCTAGATTGCTGCAAAGCATGCACATGCATCAGATGCACTAGTTGATATACTTTAGGCAGTCACTGGTTCCTTTCACATCTGGAGATATATGCAACCACACCCAATTTTAGCCCCATATGTCGTATGGCTTCTTAGTACGAGCCCTTGAAAATTCACAAAAATTTAGAAATTTCGGTGACCCATGGCATAGCACCACGCACTTTAGAGCATAACTTCTGCCATGACAGTATACCATGCACTGTATACTCCTTACGATATCGTAAGAATGTATCCTTACGATATCGCCTTTCAGGTGACGTACTTAAAGGGGGTGGGCACTCTTAAAAGGGTCAAAGGTCATTATCGTAACTTTTAATTAATAAAAGTGACGTCTTAATTTTTTGCTTTTTTTTACCAAACTAGTCTTTCCCCGCCTAAGTTTGTGATGGGATCTTCATGGGATCAGAAGATATGGACTTTGCAACACAAGTTGGTGCAGTTATTGACATGCCTGTGGGCCATTCCATACGAATTCAACATTACCTAAACAGGTGACTTCTCAGAATTGTAGAGTACCGTGAGGCAAAAACACAATAAGAATTTAATTGTATGGCTTCTGAGGTATGGCCACCTGAGTAACAGCAGTCCAAGCAGTGGACATCATGAGCAACCATGACTTGTAAACCTGTGTGTAAGTGAAGAAAACATTTCCCAGGAAAAGAGCGTCTGCCGATACAACCTCATAGACAAGTTTCTGCAGATCCTGATTGAACATTTATTTAGTGCCTTTAGTCACTTTGTGCCTTCATACAATATTGTTTGTGTATATATAATTGTGAATGTTTTTGTAAACAATCGCTAATTAGTTGGGGGTGGTCTGTTGCTAGGTAACAATGATGGTGTCAAGATACCCCCGGGGTCTGGGCTACCTGTATAGGAAATAGTTACGAGTGATTCAATATATGGTTCATGAGATACCATTTTTAAAGAAAAATGTGTATTTATTATGTTAAAGCTGCATGGAAAGGGTGTGGTATATGTATTTCCTGCAAATACTGAAAACTTGGGGGTATTATATCTAGTTGGGCGGAGTCCAACCAATTGCAACCAACTAGGGTCTTAGGGCAGATATTGGATATATTATAGATTCTATATATCCTGTGATGTAGTACAAACTGAGTCAACAAATTATTCTAGGTAGTGAGGAGTTAACAATCTATGTGATGTACAAGCTTATTGCATGTGTAGTGATTCTGTCTGCACTGATACAAGAGTCAGTACAAGATGGCAACTGTCCAGTCTGTGGAGCACCCACTGCTGAGGCTTCAATTACAAACACCTTTGCCGGCAGCTTCAGTAACACCAGACGGAGAAGACAAGCCGCTATAAATCCAGAGCCTGGTATGTGCATGAGGTCTATTTCACTACATATATATATACACGTGTTTTCGGTGTCAGAGAATTGTGCTTGTGATGTTATCATACGTACTTATAGTGTCATGTTCATATTATAGAGAATCAGAAGATTCATCATTTTATTCACTTAGGTATACATGCATGTGAGTATACGTACATTGACTACTAGTACTATAGTGAAACCAGGAGCCCATAAATAACAGAAGGAGCGGCTGACTACGGGATCACGTTTCGTAAGTGGTTATGACCGCATTTCCATATACTGTATAGCGGGTGTATTTCGAGGGCATAAGGTTTTCGCGGATTAAGCATGTACCGCGAACATTTATAACCGCGAATTTAATATTGCATGCATGCATGCATGCTGCAAAAAGGCTGCTAATCCACGAAAATTAAATCTGCGAAAACCTTTCTAAAGGCATTTCTTTGAAAATGTATACCCTCAAAATATACCCGCTATACGGTATGCAGAGTCACTAAGTGGTTGAATCCCTACACGTGTTATACGCAATACATGACTGCGGTTTGCAAGCACTTAGTCGCTTCCATAAAAGGAAGTGTGGTTTCACCAGCAATACAAAATATGATTCTCGAGCCCCTCCTTCTCTTATTTATGGGCTCCTGGTGAACCAGTGGAAATATCTTAGCAAGTTTGTGCTTTGTTCTATAGATCAGAGGAAGTCCGACAGGTGCGGTGCAGCTCAAGTAATTAGCCTTTGATTACTCTCAGCAAAATCATACGACGTGGGTCGGGCGTGGGCGGATAATTATTGCTCAATCAATGGCTAATTGCTTGAGCTGCACCGCGCCTGTCGTACCTCCTCTGGTTCTATAGATATAGTGATAACTGTCACACGTTATTTCAGGGGGCAATTAATTGATGTGCGACGTGCTACAGTCATTGTTTTTTAGTAGCCTTAATTAAATCAATTTAAACTTGAGATCTTTTCTACAGATTCCAATGCTCCTACAACACGAGGTAATGAGTTTGCCCTTGCATTTATGAGACATGCTGTTGAACAAGCTGAAATAACGCTGTATATTACGACTGAACAAAATGTGTCTAATTTCACTATTGAAACGAAGTTTTCAGGTCTAATAGGATTCAACGAGACATCATCTGACAGTGGATTGTACTCTCATACTGGCACAGCTCAGAGGGGAGAGTTTACTTTCATTCAATTGCAAGCTATTGATGGACTGCCAGGCCTATCAGTACAGAGTGACGGTAATAATACTGCAAGTGATAGACAAAAGGGACTGATCTTAACTGCAGATAATCCAAAGCATGAGCTCACAGTATATGCTCTATACAGCAGTGATGGTATTAGCAGTGATTTTGGTTCCTCCACTGATACCTTCATGGCTATTAACTGTGTTAATTTTCCAACGGCGAGAAATTATCAGTATTTCATATTCACAGTATATATTAATGGTGGTGGTGGTAGTAGCCAGTTTCTCATGACACCCTGTCAAGATAATACAACTATTCGTGTTAGACCATCACAACCATACACTCATCCCTCCTGGGTAAATTCAAGCGTGCAGCGTACAACTCCGGGTACCTTGTCTGAGGAAGAAGCAATCTATGGACGACGTTTCAATCGCTTTGATACTCTCTTGTTTAGCAATGATGGTGATTTAACCGGGACCATAATTACATCTGACAAGCCATTGTCTGTTTTCAGTGGCTACAGCGACTTTTCGTTTTTTCTCGTGGAGCAAATTCCACCACACCCAACATACGGCAATTTATTCTTTCTCTCATCAATTTTTAACAGAGTGATATTTCAAATAGGCTCTGTCAGTGATGAAGCCTCCATACAAGTCAACTGTCCATGTAGGCCAAACTCTGTGAGTAATAGTAGATTGCGCATATCCCTCACAGGTTCTGGGAGATTTTTTACTGCTGTTATGAATCAAGGCCAATACGTTGAATGTTCGTTATTTAGCAATCCAACAACAGCTTGCAGTATCCAGTCGATACGTCCAGTTACGGTTATGAGTTACCAATTGATTAACTCTTTCTCGATGGTGTATATACCACCTGTTGATTCTTATCTGACTCAGTATAGTCTCACAAGTCTGGGTGATTCTTCTGTATCCCTGAGCTACTCTCTCCAGGATCTAAACTTTCCGGGATTACTAGTCAATGGAAGTATATTCCCACCGTCCGATGGTTTCACTACCATCGACTGTAGGTCGGACTGTTCTAAGTCAATAGTGTGTGGGCGGGGAGCTACTGGTCGCTTAGGCCGCCAAGGAACCTTTGATATACAATTTTCTGGTGATGTACCATTCTGGGGGTTTGCAGGTTCTGCTGGAGAATTTACTTACTCTCTACCATTTGAGATGAGACCAATAGGATGTAAGTTCAAACATAGATAGAGTAGAAGAGGGATTGGAAACGGAAGTACCCTCGAAGTACCATCCGTGTATCTCCGCGGTTTTAATCGAGGCTTACTTTTTAACACGAGGGCTAAACATGAATAATTCATGAGAATTGTTTTTGCTCTCTGTAAGAAGTCCACGAGCAGTTCTGCTGCTAAACATCAATTTTCTCTAATACTTGAGGCCATTTGGGACACAGGACACTATTTAGTTACAAAGCCTTAGCTATATCAAAGGTACTATAGGAACACAAGCATGAAAAAGCGCTGTGTACCTCTAGCTACTTCACGACAATCGAGATTATATTTTCTTTGTTTCCAATTGATACCTACTATCAGGAGGCATGTGATTCAGTAATGGGGGTAGCTCTGAGATGTATGCTTTGGACACAATAAGTTTCCCGGGCTTTTGCGGGAGTTATGAGGAGATACACGGATGGTCCAGAGCCACTATGTAGACTTCATTGTAAAACATCACGTGAATCACTTCCGTTTCCAATCCCTCTTCTACTCTATCTATGGTTCAAATAAGGTCCATTGTTATTAATATTTACTTCACTTCTTTCCTCCAGTGGCCTGGATTGAAGCTCAAGACATTGTTGTTGTGGAAACAGTGGGTCTAGTAGATGTGGAGTTCATGATAACAAGAGGTGATCGTTCGATAATAACAAGAGCTTTTGTTGTCACTAGAAGTTTGTCTGCAACAGAAGGTGAGATGAGTGCTATATATGAACTTGTTCTTATAGGGCAATCACTGTTTTTAATTATTGCCCAATACGCACTGGATGACATTGGATGACATAATGCCCGAGGGCCGCAGGCCCCAATGGCATTATGTTGCTCCAGTGCAATATATGACATGTTGCACGAGGGCGCCTGCAATAACTAACTTGTTGCCCAATGACGTCAAACTCTTATAATTGGTCAATTTTTCCCTTATAAATTGTAATAAAAGATGTGTTTTGAGTTAATGAATTCATTAGTTTTGCTGAATTTCATAGTAAGGTTTTCTTCCTTCTCTTTGTCTGGTAAATTTACCACAGGAACCGTAAGTGTCTCACTAGTGTTTCACTATGATTATACAGTTTGGGTGGGAGGGGGCACTTCACTGAAAGGTCACATTTTTGTATGCCATATACAGAACTGACCACAGTACAATATGCCATATATTGGCACTGCTATTCCTTTAATCTCAGAGGTCAAAAGGCAACAAGTATTAGTTATTGCCCAGCACGAGTGCAACATGCCATATATTGCTCCAGTGCAATATATGGCATGTTGCACGAGGGCGCCTGCAATAACTAACTTGTTGCCCAATGACGTCAAATTCTTCTGATTGGTCAAGTTTTTTCCCTATATATTGTAATAAATGACATGTGTTTTTAGTGTATATATATAGTAAATTCTTATTTGTTGAATTCCATAGTAAATTCTTAAGTTTTGTTCCCACAACTAATGGAAAAGGTAGTAGCCTATAAAACGGACCAAATGAGTTATTGGGTGCAGGGGCGTAGGCAGGGGGGGCTCATGGTGCTCAAGCACCCCCTTTCTATCTGAGATTGTACACAAAGTGTACCTGATTGTCTAGCTGAGCACCCCCTTCTCTTACAGATCTAGCTAGTAGGCAAGCAAAACGAACTGGTCTTTAAACTGTTAGCTATTCTGGCTTAGATCTATAGACTAGTTCTCTTTCGTAGCAAAATAGACTTCTCTATGCAAATAGAAGATTGGGCCACGCCCAACTATTAATTATTACGTCATTAATAAGAGGTGTGGCTTCCGTTCAACTAAATTTCGGCGCTGTGCGGCTCAAAATCGGGCACTTCGCGCCCTCTTTCGTCATAGTAGCACCCCCTTCCTCAAAATCCTGGCTACGCCCCTGGGGTGGGATGGTGGGGCATAAGTCTACTGTATCTACACCCAGTGCAAGTGCATACAATCCCAGTGCATTGTGCCATATAATGCAGTGCAATATATGGTTGCTATGGTAGTGATGCAACATGCCATATACAGAGCACTGGATTGCTTTGATCTGCCCACTCACTGGGTAACAATGATAAATAAATTATGTGTTCACTCTGTTTCTTTAGTCTCCTTTAGTGCCTAACTAACACATAATTATTATACCACACTTACATCACCACTAATTGATCTCATTGGTCAACAGCTGTAGGATATATATAGAATATTAGCATACAGCCCTAGGCATGCACAGTTTTCAAGTTGTTTTTTTAGTTTTTTTGTTCAAGAAAGTAAGCAAAGAAAAAAGAGCCATGCTTGATGGTACTAAGACTCAAAGCGACGGCAGAAACATGGAAGCTGCTCTCCAGCAAGATGGCTAAGCTTCCATGGGTCCATGGGCCTGGTTTAGATACATTTTATCCAAGAAAAGCTTGCAACTCTAGTAAAGGACGTCGAATGGTCAACGCTTGGACCAAGGAATCTCTTCAGCATTTGTAGGAGTCGACGTGTTGCTCAACTAGCTCTTTGGCAGCTGAAAAATCCGGCATACAATCTGCATCGTGGATTGAATTGTTGCTATGGGAGGTCCTTTTATAGTGCTGCGGTCACGTGGTATAAGCAGAGATTGAAGAGAGAGGGATATGAAACTTGATGACGTGTACATACAATCCGTGTTGCCCAAAATGGGCGTGGCACGTTGTCTTTACTGCAAAAAATCATGTAAAATACTTTGTGGGACTGTATCTCTGGACTTGCTGCTACATATAGAACAAAGTTGATATTAAATGCAAGAGTGGACTGTTGGGAAGTGCAATAGCTCCTCAGCTAAAAGCCAAGAGACAGCTTGTTCGATCATTTCAACTTTTTTTACCTCTTGTACTTGTCCTGGAGCAAAATTTTGCAAAATTGTACACTAAAAATCGATTATACTTTCAGCATCAGAGCGACCTAGCCTTTGAGAAAGGCACCAGTTCATAGAATTAATACATAGCTAAAATAAAAACTCATCACTGAATCATCTTATGAAAAAACCAACTTGCTTTCTGCTACAGTCCCACAAGGCTAGTATAGCCAATAAACCAGGGAATCTGGCGTTTTGGATTTTATTTCCACCAAATATATTTTAAAAGCAATCTGTGGCTAGTCAATTATATTCTAATTTAAGTGAGTCATCCAGCTTCCCATGGGCCTGTTGTGTTTTATTTACAAATTAAACCGCATTTTTATAGCTAAATTTTTACTCTGTTTTACATTGAGCACATAAGTTCACGTTATCTAGTTTCATATCCCCTTTTCTTCAATCTCTGGTATAAATCAGATATACCAAACCTACTCGGAGGATATGCACCCTATATATCCTCCGCTACCATTGTTACATACCCCTCAGCTCCGCCTCAGAATAACCACGGTAGCGGAGGATATATGGGTGCATATCCTCCTCTTAGGTGTGTGGTATATCTTATACTTATTTACTTTCAGGAGAGGACTACACTTCAACTGGTTTGCTCCGAGGTACAGGCAATAGTGCTAACTTAGAATGGAGACCTGGTAATTCACTTCCCAATGATCGATTTATCGTACCTATAATTGATGATGACATTCCGGAACCAGTTGAAGTATTAGAGATTGTAGTTGAATGTGAAGATAAGGGAAACTGCTATTTACCACAACAAACTTACACCATCACCATTATAGACGATCAAGGTACGTACAGCTGCATGTTATGCTTATATATATAGTAGATAAAGCGTGTCTATACAATCATTGGCATGTATATGTGTCACAACGTCGTTTTGCGGCAAACCATGCATTACCAGAATGGGCTAAGTTAGCAGAAAATTTGACACTTTGCGATCTAGCAATCAGGCAAGGATCATGATCGATGTCCTACATGTACTGCATGGTTTTATTTTTGCGAGGCCATGCATGCGCATTAGCACTATGTCTTAATTGCTAGTTTGCAAGTATTTACGTTTTATGCTCGTAAAACAGCGTTGTAGTAAGTAGTGAAATTTGATCAGTCATGCATGTCCATTTCCTAGGCAACTGTAGGGAAGTAAGGTATAATTATTAACACCCGGGCTAATAAAACTGAGACATATCTCGTTTATTGTAGCTATTTGCTCTGACCTGCCTGAAATTGGATTTGGTACCTTGGAAAATAGAGTCTTGGAAAATAGTATCTTGGAATATGATATGGAGGAAGATATGATTAGTGGCACTAGACCAAATGGAACTGTTGCAACGTACACTTGTGATGATGGATTCAGGCTGGATGGAAATGCCACTCGGATATGTGACACTGGAAATTGGGCAGGCACGGTACCTGTGTGCATAGAAAGTAAGTCATGCATGAGTAATAATTTGTACCATGATGTGCTCTGACACTAAGGAATATCCATTGAAACTCTCAGGATACTCCAGGGTACAAATCTCATGTACCCTAGGGTACATTGGCTGTGGTAAGCCTAAAGCCCACCCTCCATCCTTAAAGCCAGTCTTTTATAGAACACTACTGTGACACACTAGGATCACATTGTGAAGATCAATTCTTCAGTATCCAATCAGATTCACTAAAACTACCGGACCACATTGGAACTGGGTTGTAAATGTGGTTTGTCAAGTGCAAGCACACCACACAAAGTGTGCACAGTGCATGCACGGCAGGGATCAAAGAGTGTTTACTACTACTCAGTTGTAAATGGGTTGGATAACAGCTTGTAATTGCTTCTAATCAATACGTGTTCATAGTACAAGCTACCTGTACCATGAATATCTGCGGGTGTATTGTTATAGTACAAATCCAATACACCCGCAGATATCCATGGTACAACTATTACATGTGTGTACGTGTATATATATGGTACTGAATATCAACATATGTATAGATAATAGTTATAGACTGAGTTCAAGGGATTATGAGACCCCGAGGGCCCGAGTCTGTAGCGCCCCCGAGCGCAGTGAGGGCGCTATATACTAAGGGCCTGAGGGCCTCATAATCCCATAGTGACCGTTGGACGAGGCCTATAACTGATTTAGAATAGTGCTAAGCTATGGCTAAGCAAGCTAAGCTATATTAACACAAAGAAGACTCTGCAACCAAGAGTTTCTACAAGCCTCAAGCAACGTTAAAGCTTTGCTCTGGCTAAGTCTACATAAAAAAACTTCAGTGAAGGCCATTTCCGTCTGTTGAGAATCATGCATAGCAAAAACTGCTAATAGAAAGTTGCTATTCTACTTAACAATTAGCTCTGCACTAGAGCACTAGCTATTGGTAGCTGCAAGAGTGAGATAAAGGCTGCAAAGCTGCACTGTTAACACAAAAAAATTAATTTTTAATGATGCACTGCATCATCGTTACTATGACTTCAACATAAATTTCCATAGGCAAGTACATATAATGAACCTCTGTAGAAGACCTCTACTGAAGTCTCTAAGTGAAATAAGGGACCTCTCAGTAACCAATCAGATTGCACCATTTGTGACAAGTATTTTCTAATAGCTCTGCCTATATAGTCAAACTGATCTGTATTAACTCTTTACTTTCATGTCAGGTTTAGGGCACTCTCTCATTATATATACAATATATATCTCGGTGTGCATGCATGGTACGTATATTGTGTGTGCCATTTCCTGACAGATTCCCTATAGATTTTCTTCAAATGTTCAATTTTACACTGAGGCATCAGCACCCACAGTGCTTTCATTGAGTCTGTTTTTGAAGTTATACTACTGCATGCATGTTGTATATATAATTATGTCATAATTATACTGTGTTAGCCTCGATCCCAGGCCGCACTATCATCAGGGAAGTGGGCCTGGTATCGACATGCTTGCGCATGCGCTAACCATCTGCCAGTATATATCTGACGGCGACGGATAAAAACGTTTATGGTAAAAAACGATGACGTCACAACGAACGGAAGTGGATTGAAGAAAATTGATAAAAAGTTTGATTGAAGGTTTCTAACCCATCAGATATAGCATTCTTATAGCTACCATTATCCTCGGGGCCGTAGACAGCGGGGGGGGGAGGGGGGGGGCAAGATCTGCCAAAACTATTGATCTGCACATGCCCAATGAGAGTGGGCAGGGCTATCTGATGCACATGCTGACTGCTGAGAATAAGTTATGACCTTTTTTTATGTAAATTCTGAGCTCCACTGCACCTCTGGGAAGCAGGCACCTTCCTAGTTTAAGCATAGATTGAAGAGTTAGAGGGATAGGAAACGGAGTGGTGCACGTGATGATTTTACATTGAATCTGCAGTGGAGCCTCGAAAATTATCTGCGCTACGCCCTATGAACGAGGCTATTAACCACATTTTTGCCGGGTAACTCCCAAAGCTGTGTTTCCTCGAGACATCATCTCTTTCAGCAACTTATAACACGCCTAGTCCATGAGCCACGTGTAGTACTTGCTAATGACTGACCACACCCAGTAAAAAGAGACTTTCCAATAAAGTTATAATTATGTTCCCAAGTCTGTTTTAGAGCTATATATTGGAACATGTAACGTGTAAGCGTGCTGGTTATGACTACTACAATAGGTATAGACTTTGAAATATAAGTGAGTTGCACGGACTAAGCACAGTTACTTGTAGTTTATTATGCACTGAGTGTAGAAATAGATATTGTTGTGATGGCCTCGATTAAACCGCAGCGTAGCGCGGATGTTACTCGAGATACCAACCGTTTCCTATCCCTCTAACTCTTCAATCTATGGTTTAAGCTACCTTGTTTTAGTTGCTCTAAGTTGGTGCCACAGCAAGTTGGAAGATGCCATACTCAAAGGATATGAAATAACAGTTGAACTTTTTTTAGTAAACATTTTCAGCTGGTATTTTGCCACCCCTGGCTGCAAATTACTTAAGCTATCTATACGACCCTGATCCTGCTATGTTAACAAAAGACTCACAGCCTGCAACAGTGTGGATAACATAGCCTCGAGACCAGCCGTTCGTTATCTGAAAGAACGCCTGGTCAAGTTCCAATGTAGAACTCGTTTAGCTGAGTCAGCGAGTGGTTAAGCTTGAGTAGTTGTGAACGGGATTGCGGTAACCGCAAACACAACAATACTATAGCCAGCTGCACGTTACTGTAAGCCGTAGTGTCATAATGATATTCACGGGCAAGTATGGTTGTTGCGGGCAATTACCTATCCGAGAAATTCTTGGACCAATTTGACGAGTTCTACCAGGCGTTCTTTCAGATAACGAACAGCTGGTCTCGAGGCTATGGATGACTATCGTCTGAATGGAGTGAAAGCTGTATGGTAACAGCCTATATGCATGGACAAGCCACATCCATTTACTACTAACCTTGGTGGAAGTTACAATCAGAAAGAAAATAGCTGTGCAACAAACGTACATGCTCTGCTAGCTATATAGCTCTGTGTATGACTTTGTCTTTGTGTTTATTATTTCTGATAAAATTGCAGTATATAGCTATAATGGGAAATTTTACTGAAAATGTCCAATAATTTTGCGCATGCGCAAGCAGTCAGTATCAGGCCTTCTTTTCTCTGTTGAAGGCCTGCGAAGGAGGCGTGTGTGCACAAATTGCTATTCTATTGACATTGTGATTTCCGAACAACCCTGATTATAATGTAATGCATTATTGCAGTCTTTTGCTCTGACCTTCTTCAAATTGACAATGGTACACTAAGTTTCAATGGCTTTCCCTTGAATGGCACTAAACCGAATGGTACTGTTGCAACGTACACTTGTGATGATGGATTCAACCTTGATGGAGATGCCACTAGGATATGCTTCGATGAATATTGGACGGGTACTGAACCTGTATGCACAACAAGTAAGCCCTGCATGCTGCATGGGTATATATAATTATACCGTATATATAGCGGGTATATTTCGAGGGTATACATTTTCGAAAATGCCTTTAGAAAGGTTTTCGCGGATTTAATTTTTGTGGATTAGCAGCCTTTTTGCAGCATGCATGCATGCGATATTAAATTCGCGGTACATTGCTTAATCCGCGAAAACCACGAACATTTATACCCTCGAAATATACCCGCTTACATACGGTATAATTATATATAGCTATAATTATAATACGTGTGTATGCATGGGTCGGTGTAGTCTAGTCTAGTTTTTGAGTGTCTCTCTACATTACCGCCCGCAGGTAATAGTTGACTTCTTTTGGCAAGGAAATTAGGTATATAAGCCGAAGGTATGTACGTATGTATGATAATTATGACGCCCACTTTAATTAATTGATGTGAATTTTGAATATCAAATTTATGTTTTACATTTCATTACCGGGTACGGTGTAGTCTATATATAGTCTATAATTTTTGAGTGTCAAAATTAATGTCATATTCATTTCATTATTAGGGTATATTCAACCTTTTTTTATTAACTATAGCTTCAACCAATATACATGTAGTACTGGAGATAATTTGCTGTCCTTGTGTATTTATGTGCACAAGTTTTGTAAGGTTGAGGCAATACAAAAAAGCAACATTTTTCAGTATTCATGCAGGGCCCAGGAATCCTTAAAACAACTGTGTCCCCCCCCAAGTGACTAATTAACCTGTGTTGGTTTTTAAGATGTTGGTTTAGCATAGACAGTGGTCAAACTTTCAATACTGACATATTCAGGCCCAGAAATCCTATATACTCAGCTTTAGTGTCCCCGGCCTGTCAGTCCTAATTATACTATAATATACCATGCAATGTTGACATACTAGTTATTTATCTGATCATTTCCCTCTGTGTTTAGACCTAACAATGTCGACTATCCAGCCAACCAATCAGGGAGGAGGTGTGTCTGACCCAGTGATTATCAGCATCATCGTTGTCGTGGTTGTGGCTGCTCTTGCTATACTGGCAATAATTTGCTGTCTCTGTTTTTTAAGGTTGAGACGAAACAAACAAGAGATACTAAGAGTGTCTACTATAAGGTGAGGCCTTTATGATGGCGAGCTATATACATGCAGTACTAAGAGGTAAAAGATGTGCCCCAACAGTGTCAATTGTGTTGTGTATAATTATTGTTGATTGGACTCCTTTTTTATAGAATGAGGAAGCTGTCTGATCGAAGTACTCTTAAGGGTATGTATCAGTATGCATGTACTATCAATAATTGTATCTCAATCTGCAGATTATCAAATGCGAGAGATCGTGAAGTATGTTCCAGAATCGATGAGAATTCCCAGCTCCAATCTGAAACTTCAAGATGCAGTCGGTCAAGGTGACTGACTATTGTACATGCATACAAAATTAGTATCTCTGGTAGTTTAATTTGCATGGACTATAATTCCAGGAGCCTTTGGGATTGTGTACAAAGGTCTACTAATGGACTGGAACAACGTTGCCATGAGGGGTGTGGCTTTGAAGACTCTGAAAGGTATAATTATAGCTGATCTATTCATACATTATAAGATTTGCGTGTCATAGAGAATTCCAGAAAAATATTTTGCTTTATTTCTTGCTTAAACAGTGTATGTCAGTTTCCTAGATGATTAGACACTAGCTAGTTAATTGTCTATATACATAGGAATTACGTGGGAAAAGTGCCTCAGAGGATGTATACCTACAACTTACTTTCTGTTGTTGAGTAATTGTAGTGTAGCCAGGGGCAGAGTTTGCGCCGGCATGAGTACTAGCTAGTCAAATGAGTTAGACACAATTTAGCGGTGTTCATGTGATTTAGAATCTTTCAAGTACTTAATTGTAGTACCCTCACTACGCTAAAGCAGTGCCTTTGGGTTTCTAAATCCGATATAATTATATAGACACCTCCAAAACAGTGTGTACCCCCCTCTACCTCCCTAAGGTCTGTTCACTCTGAGTGATGTACAGAGCATGGTGAGTGAGATCACTAAGATGCAAGAGTTCCACCACCCTCACGTCATGTCCCTGATTGGGGTGTGTCTCGATGCTGGATCCGGTGTTTCCATAGTGATGCCGTACATGACCAACGGGAGTCTATTAGACTACTTGAAGAAAGAGAGGTCTACCCTAGAGTTGGCAAAGGGAGAGGACTCTGAGAAGGTATATTTTGAACTCTATGGCATGAAATTTGTTTTTAGCATGCATGCTAAAAACAAATTTCATGCCAATCTTATTTGACTGGAAAATAGGGAGCAAGTGTTGCACAGTGAAACCTGTCTCAATACATGCAGCCATGCAGGTTAATATATGGCCCCTAAAGTCTTCATATCTAAAAAGCATGCATATGTTTGAACGTGTGTTAGCAGGCCACCTCTTTATTACAGCCACTGTATATATATATATATATATAGACAGGTTGCACATACCGCGCTAGGATACATCTTTTGACGTCTGGCCATGGTAGCTATAATACCTTCGAGGATCAATAACTTGCATTAGGAATGTCCAATTACAAACGTATATGAAGGGTGCATTTAAAGGATTTTAGGCCTATCAATTGAATTAGCGATTGCTCATTCAGATCCAAATTTTGGGGTTTCGTGAAAACATTATGCACCGTTTGTAGGTGTTAGCTGTGAGGAAGCTACTGTTGAAGATATGTCATCAGATAGCTCTTGGAATGGCGTATCTTGCTCAGCACAAGTTCGTCCATCGAGACCTGGCTGCCAGGAACTGCATGTGAGGCACAGAATTGGTCTTACGTGCTGTACCCAGATGTGTGAATATCATCACGTATTAGCTAATGCGTGGTACACAAAATAAAGTTCACAGTATTTTAATTTCGTATCTTCTCTCCTGAACAAAAAAGCCAGCCTCGACCTGTCATCACATACATATTCAAGCAGTTATGATTTAGTTGTTCACTGATAATAATTTTATCCTTGTATATACGTTCAAGTAATTGCAACTTAAAGGATTGTTCTGTCCTCATATGTAGGTTGGATTCAAATGGTGACGTCAAAGTTGGTGATTTTGGTCTGGCCGAGGACACGTATGCGCAAGGATACTTCAGACAGGGTGAAGCTGAGGGAGTCAAACTGCCGTACAAATGGTTGGCAATGGAGAGTCTAAATGATGCTATCTTCAACGAGAAGACAGATGTGGTAGGTTGCTAGTTGCCGAGTGGGAAGCGAGGCGAATAATATTGCTACCTGATTCTGGCCCACGTAGATATATAATATATATGTCTGTAACGGATGTGGGTTGGGCTCCCCCCGGGGGCGCTATAAGGCAAAAAAAAGCAAACGATGCACTTGCCTATATGGGCGTGGCCACCTCGTACTGCAACTCTATGCAGTGCAACTTTCTCTGCATAGGCTAGCTGCATATCTCTATATAGCTGTCTGTGCATCAAACACAAGGGAGGGACAGAAGAGCCAGAGCTAGGCGACAGTAGGCAGATCAGCAGAGGTCAGCTCATAGAGGTATCACAAAGTAGATCTATATACTAAAACGGTGTCGATCATGCCTGACATGACGTTTTTAGTTCCTACTGTACAGAGAGAAAGTAAAAGTACAATGTATAATAATAATAATGATATTATCCTATGGATACTAGCACAGACGAGTGATAATCATCAGTATCCATAGGATAATGCATCTATTGCTTAGCAACCAAAATGCAGGTTGAATCTGCGCATGTGCGACATGTGGTTGCTTTGTCAACCAGAAGGATGCGTAGCAACTACATTGAGTTTTCTCAGTTGAAGACGAGTTTAAGAGAAAGAAAACGGCTAAAAGACAAAGAAATAAGACTCTAGAACATCAGGAGAGCTTGCAGAAGGCTACTAAAAGATTTTGTAGAGAACAGACAAGAAAAATGTTGACAACCAGCAACCCGTTTTGAAAATTGTAGGTTAAACAGTGTGTGCTTGCTTTCTATCATGCTTGGACCGCAGTGTGACAACTGTTTTGAAGCAAAAACGACTTACAAGAGCCTGAACAGGCTTAAATGGTGGTGCAGTACACTTCTACATGTGCAATATTCCGCTCAAAGCACTCATTCTCAACACTGATGCCTGTTAGATGCATTGAATATGACTGCTAAACTGAACACTGACAACCTCCTGACCCTCAGCCTCACTGCAAAAAAGCAAAGAAGTTATACAGAGCATCAGAGAGCATCAGAAAAACATGAAAAGAGACTGATAAACATTGCATTGCATGACTATAATTATTAAGTGTGTAAATTATTGTTTTTCTTGATCTCTCTGCTGAAAAACGTTTCATTCCAATTAAGAATCACTTCCTAGTGTGCAATATAACAAGTGTGCAATAATACTTCCGGGTGTGCGATATGGAAAAATATCTGCACACTGAGTCGCTTCCTGTGCAATTTTAATGTAAAACGCTGATGTCAGCACTTATTAAAAAGCAATAATATGTTTTATAAGCTCACAACAAACGTGGATCTGATACTAGACCTAACACTACACATCACACTTCCACAAGTTGACTGCATGTCTGATCCTACAGTTATTTTCTTCACTATTCATTTAGCTATTATTATCAAACATAAAACAAAATCAGAGCTTCCCGCGAGGCGCCTGCGTATGCATGTATGTATACGAATGCCCTAGTTAAATAGTTAACCCTATATAGGACTTAATTTTTGAGTTCTCGAAAATTTGTTTTGCTTGACATTATACTTATATAGCCTTGTTTATTGTCTCCCACATGCAGTGGTCGTATGGTGTGACTGTGTGGGAGGTCTTCAGTAGTGGCCGGACCCCCTACCCTGGAGTGAATCCAATGTCCCTAGTGGCTCTACTCAGAGAGGGCAAGAGATTGGAACCTCCCCAGAATAGCACCTGCTCTACAGAGATGTGAGTATATACACTTAGATTGCAGGTGCAGCACTTATCAAGCTATTCATGTGCATGAATAGTTGAGTCATTGGCATAGCTGATTGTGTTACTACAGGGTCTCGCTGATGACCACATGTTGGTACGAGGACTGTGAAGAGAGGCCATCCTTCAATGAGCTAGCAGCCGAGTTGGAGAAAGTTCTGAGCACCATGGTGGGCTATGTGGAACTGAACATGGAGCTAGTTGCCATCACTGAAGATGAACACAGTACGTATTATGCCTAGCTCACTCTGAGATAGGAGACACTGTATTGAATGTATCATTTGTGGTATGATTTTGTGATCACATACTTTTATTTTATTTTTCTGCAGAGTATGATCACGTCCTCTCACTCGAAGAGCAGAGGAAACTTGCCGAGGCCACTACTGAGGAAGTTTCTATAGAAACAAACGCTGCATACGAGTTAGAATCCGAAGACGTCCTCTCTCTCAAAGTGCAGAGGAAACTCGCTGAGGCCTATGAACTGCGTAATGGGAATCGAGAACTAAGGCCGGTCGACACCACCAGATATGCTAATGCACTGTGCAGGCAATCTTCACACGACACTTCCGTTTAGCTAGAGCAAGAAAAATTGCTATTAAGACCATATTATTATAATTATATATATGCTCGTTCACTGATAACAGTTTAGCCTTATAGGCCTATATTATTTTCATCAATGGATATGTCTACCACACAGAGTGGTGGGATTATGTTGTGTATATCTACTGTATAATTATGTTGTACTGTATCCTTTGCTGGCTTGTAGTTTCATTTTGATACATTTGGGATTAGGGTGTTTCTCCCTTACACTTGATTGTTCTGGGGCGTTACTGTAGTCTACTTTAAAGCTGTGATTGTACAGCTGAAATTGGTAACTTATTCTATACAAGGGTGGCATTAACAAAGTAGGAGTATCTATAAGGCATTGATACTTGATTGAAGAATAAAAAGATTATGAGAGTTTGATCTGAGGTTACCCTTGTTCTGTTTGAAATAGTCTTTAAAATGAATGCAGTCCAAACTATTGAATGTCTGATAAAAGTCCAAGTATGTCCTTCTGTTTACGAGTGATAGCCATCCAAGTTTGAGGCATGTTGTGTTGTATGATTCTGTCCAGCTTTTAGTCGAGCTATCCCAGCGAACACCACCCACCCACCTTGCAGCTCGCTTCTGTACCTTTTCTAGTTCTTGGATGTATTTCTTTTGGTGGGGATTCCAGACTGGTGAGCAGTACTCCAAACGAAATTTAAAACGTGACGTCTTCAGAATTGCACAAAACTTGGTATAATATTATGTGTGAGAAATGGTATGATAACATCTCAGAAAACATTTTGGGTTTGTAAACAATAATTATGGCTTCTGAGATTGAGTTAATTAAAAAATGCAGAAATTCTCCACTTTTAGAAACTGGCTGCTGTTAGTTAAATTGTAACTTTCTAACCATTAACATTCAAGACTAAGAATGTATAATTATCATCTTGTTGCCTAAGAAATTCAGCATCATTTGGTATGTTGTATGGCTTCACTTGATACATTTTAGGTATTGTATCTAATTAGTATCCTTTGAACTCTGACTTCTCAAAAAGCGCTGTTTTTTCCCTGTAATTTTTTGTGTATCATGTTCCTCATACCATTCTCTTGAAGTGTGACAAGTTTGGTTCTGGGATTACAATGGGATCATGAGATATGTTGTGGGATGTAGTGTGATTTGGGCAATATTTGCATGTGGTTACAGAGAATAAACAGTCCTTCTTTGTTGTGTAATGTACCTAAAACATGTGAGCCAACTTTCCTGAACTTATGTTATCACAAGGAAGAATTCGAACTTTCGGCCGAGTGACATTTTCAGCCGAGGAACTGTAACACGACTGATAGCTAAAACAAGATTACAGCAACCATACGAACAGCAAAATAATACTGACACCACGCCAGCTATTTGATTGAGCGGCGACAAGCATATCAGCCATTTGAGTACTGGCACTACAGAAGACTATGAGAGAGAGAGTAACATCATCTTGAACAATAATTTTTTGTTTTCTCAAACGATTCCAGACACATGCAAACTACACACATTATATTATTTGCTAACTACTGATACAGTATAGTACTGCAGTCAGAAGGTGGACATAATCTCAGTAGAAACTGAAATGCCACCAAAGAATATTTTGTGATTGGTTTGCAAAAAAATGGTGGTTAGCTAGGGTGTTTTCCAAGTAAAACCACACAACTCACTAGTTTGTATACAATTTCTCTACCCTCACAGGCCATGGATGCAGCTCCAGAAATAGATAAATTTATACGTTGCCTACATGATTTTATTTTTTTAAACGATTGATCATCAAATCAGAACAGGCCGAATTTATCCAAAAAGGAGATTAAAGCTGCATCAGAAATACTGACCAAACATTTGGCCTAGGCTTGTTAATGTTTTTAAATGTTAATGCTAATGTTTTATACTGCTCAACTTTTATGAAATTACCATTGCTACAACTATAAAACGTGCTTGAACATAGGTAATGTCGCTCATCAACTTAAAACCTACGATATATTGCTAATTGCAATATTGCCACAACAAAGGACCTCACACACAGCTTACTTACTAAGGAAAAGTGCACAGTAACAATTGGGAATGCAGAAATGTTTTGCAAAAAATAATGTTTAAGGACTGTTTATTTTCAAATATTGCCCACATCACACCTCATCCCACAACATATCTCATAATCCCATTGGAATCCCAGAATCAAACTTGTCACACTTCAAGAGAATGGTATAAGGAACATGATACTCAAAAAAGTGCAGAAAAAAATAGCATTTTTTGAGAAGCCAGACTTCAAAGAACACTAGCAATACCCAAACTTTATCGAGTGAAGCCACACAACATGCCAAATGATGCGAAATTTCTTAAGCAACAAGATGATATACAATCTTAGTCTTGATGGTTAGAAAGTTACAGTTTAATTAAACTTCCAAAAACACTTCTAGCTCTGTGTTCTTGGTCTTATATGATGCTTCTTACCATTCTGGAGGGCGGGTGGAAGCGTTTTTTTCTTTCCAGGCCAACAAACTCTCACAAAATAATAATATGTAGACTAACTCCACTTAAAATGGCGGCCAGAGCCAAGGAAAACAGCCTCTTGTGAGCTTTCAGTAGCCTTTTTTCGAAATATCTCTTCGACCCGCCCTGCATATAGTGAAGCTACAGTAGACTGTACCTAAGCTTTATAGTAAAAATGTCTATTCGAGCCATGAAATGACTACTGCATGCGTTTCAGCTGGACTTCCAGCTCATTCTAGCTGGAAAAGATCACTAGATCTAGCTCATGAATAATTAATGAGCAAACGGTTGACCGGCATTGCTGCCATTTCCTGGTAATTTTTGTGGTTTCCCCCTGGCCATGTCCTTGGACTTGACACTGTACATGTACTATAACAGTCATTTGGCAAGAATAATTATAATACCGTATAGCTTTTGAGGGGCTTAATTTTCGCTGATTTCGTGGGTTAACAATCCCACACGAAAGCACTCCAGTGTATATCCCTAGTTAAGTTGAATAATGCTTGTGCTTGTACATGTTTACCAATAATGAATTGTGAACTGATTGCCTGTCAGTGGAAGTCACAAGATATGCACGCCAGGCCTTATTCCAAGCGAAGCGAGGTTATGCTTGGGTCCTATTCAGTATTGAGATTTTCCGTGGCGGTGGTGGTGGTGCATGGTGTAGCTGGGCTTGGTCCGGCACCCGTTCCCTAACGGGTGCTGGGTGACACGCTTATGTAGGATTTGTGTACTGCTGTCTTATGCAATAGTGCTCCGTAAACATCATGAATAAAATTATAAACCGCATGTCCGGTTATGAATATCAATATTTGAGTCATGAATATCGTTATCTCAGAAATACTGAATCTGATTGGGCTGCACTACTCAGTGCAGCAGTACAAATCCTATGTAAGCGTGTCCCCCGACCTCCCATCAGGGACGGTCGAGCCACGCTCAACTAGTGGTGGTGGTGGTGGTTGACGTCGAGGCAAAAGGAGCTCTACCTAGACTTCTGGTGAACAAGCCTCGATTCCAGGCCACACTGAAGATGGTATCAACATGTAGTTATGCATGTACCTCATATGCATTATGTTATAGTTATAACACGGGCACAAGGGATGTATGGAATATATTGCACTGAAGCACGAGGGCGCCAGCCCCGAGGGCTGAGTGCAATATATGCCATGCAGCCCGAGTGCACGTGTTATAACTAGTTTATATCCCGAGGGCATAGCAACATAACACTGTCCTAGTAACACAATATAAACAGCATAAAAAAAGACAGAGACAACTCTAGACACAGCTCCATCTCTTCTCTCTTCTAGACGCCAGTATCTGCAGCGTATAAGATTGGCATGACCGACGAATGGCTTGACACAAAATTGTTGGAGTTTTAATTAACTGAAATCTGCAAAACAGCCCCACCCCACTTCTGGTGCTGCAAAACAGCCCCGCCCCACTTACTGCTGCAAAGAAACAGCCCCACCCCACTACTCAGTGAATACTAGCTGCTGGTCTACGCTCGGCCTCATAACCAAGCCAAGAAAGCTCGCTTCTACACTGCTGCAAAACAGCTCATGCCCCCAGCAAAAAGAGCCACTTCTTATGAGTGCTACGGTGAAGCAGAATTGACATGCATCACGATGTCGAGGACTAGGTCGATCTAGGAACACAGAATCTTCCACAAAATAAATCTTAGACAATTTTAAAACCTGCACGGTTGCAAGAAGAAACTCCAGCAGTGCTGAACATTCATTCCTGCATGGCTGGACATACTTTGATACTTGTTATTTCTCATGTGTATTAATTTAATTTTAATTTAATTGTCTGTCTAATTGCCAGAGGGGCGTTTTGCGGTCAGTGCAATATGACTTTGCGGTCAGTGCAATATGACTTTCAGCAGTGCAATATGCTTCATATTGCACTTGGCAACAACGTAGCAACGGGATATAAATACGAATATGACACTGTAATAGTTAATGTACCATGCACTAGTTAAGTTAAGGTATTTATGACAAGGATATGGTGGAAGCAAAGCCCACTAGTTCAACAATGCTAATGCACTTGCATGACCTCATTCCTGGAATCATAGATACTGTACACTCCGTGGATGTGAAACGTACGTAGTATACGGGTAGATTACGGAGTATTCGTGTTCACTCACTGCAACGGCACCCAGCTGCAGAAATGGACACTTTTAGTGTTGTTTTTCTTCCACAGCTGCGCACTTGTGGCTTCAGTTGAGGAGAAGGTCTGCTGTACTCGTAGGTGGGAGGTAAGTCTATCATAGAGCATGTATATTGAGCCTGCATTATTAGTGGATAGCCTTTTGGAGCTCATTTTTGTCTGTAACTTACTAAGTGACAAGTTTGTGGTTAGGCGATCTTTGGTTGGGTTTATGGTTGGAACATTTCACTTTGCTTTCCTGTTAGTCTATGAAGTGAAGTACTGGGAGAATGTGTTCAGCACTTAAAGAAATGTATAAGGCTAGCAGCAAACTGAATGATAGGTCAAAATTAGGTGTTCAACAGTACCTATCTTGTGGTTAGGCGATCTTGCCAACAAAAAGCTCCATCACTTAAATGATGTGGTCATTCAATAATATAGATGTCCTTATACCAGGAGAATCTATTTTGACCCTCAGTAAATGTTTTGTTATTTCAGGAAAGCGTGTCTTTTTGTGGTGAACATGTTTACTCATACAAATGTACTGTATGATGATAATGCATACATGATCGTACAGCGGCCGGAGTAAATTATTATGTGCATTCTAACATACTTTTTTAATTTAGGTAATGCTCTATCACCAAAGGAAGCGGAAAGGAGCATAATTATTCCCTGATGCAAGACTAACAAACAAGTGTACGAGCACAAGTAGCGATAAGACGAAGAAGAATCCTCCTTCAACTTTAAATCAGTTTTAGTTGTCCATTTAGTTGTCTATTACTAAGTCTATCTCTGTGCATGGCCTGCCTATATATATTCTGTGTGCATACATGCTGTGCTATATACAATGTCATCACAAAAATTAAGTCAGCAGAGTACATGTAGCTAGATCTAGATTTGTCAGGTTCCAATATGATTTCTGCATTTCCACTTTCATTCATGAACATCTCTCTTGGCTCTCCCTGCGCAGAGAATCAGTTAGCACTGGAAGAACTTGGACTGGGAGCTTCAGTTATCCGATCACTCACACGTAGTTACTGTATCCATGCAGTAGATTCCGTATAGAATTCCGGATACTCCGTCCGTGTCATCCGTTGCAATGAGTGTTTCAGGACTTTTGGTAGTGGGCGGAAGTGTTTCACATCCACGGAGTGTACAGTATCTATGCTGGAATAGACCCTATACAGTGGCGTTCTGGGAATATTAGTAGGAGGGTGCTAAGGTCGCTCGACAGCGCGAAAATTTTTGGAATACGCCCACGCACAGGAAGCCACGTCCACCATGGAAGCCACGCCTGCATTAGTGTTACTGCGCATGACAACACGCCTTGATTTAGGACAAAGACAATCAATCTTCAAGCAGATCTACCATCTCCATCCTTCTTGGATGACGCCTACAAAACTCATCTATAGCTACATCAATATTTACAGGTATGTCAGGTGTATGTGTAGAAGTGATAGTCCAGTTAGTCGTTCTGTTGTCATAGATGATCGCACTGCCGTCTTAATTCTTTTTAGACCACTGAAAGACCTCTCTGCTGAGCAGCTAGTGACAGGCAGAGTGCACAATATACTAACCAAGGCTCTGATATTGGGGAACATGGTCGTGGCGTGCTTGAGAGTAACAGTAGGACTTCGTGGAAGGCTACTATCTCCATGGTCCTTACAGTATTGCTCCCACTTCATCTGCCAGCAGTGTAGCTCACTCTCGATACAGGTTGGTGATGGGAGATCATCCTTGTACAGGTCAACTAGTTGGCTGACTTTGGAGCTGTAATCTTCTGCCGAGAGGCCCACCATAATTGATGGAACTATGGAGAGACCTTGTAGAGCTGTTTTCTGATGGGCGCTGAAGCGAGATTTCATCTCTGTGAGCAGATGGTCGAGTACCAGGATCGATATCGAACGACAGTAGAACTGTGATGGAGTATCAGCAGGAACATTGCTTCGATGGATTTGTCGACCACATCTCCTCGGTTCTCATCAAAGCTCTTACCAAGGCTCTCGTCGAGGCTAGTGCAATCACCAAGAACATCATTCTGTATCGAAACCATATTATAGACGATTAGTTTAATTATTTAGGGATTCTTATTATAATTATTGTAAAGTATTTTTACCCGGTAGAGTGTGATCAGATTTGTCCTCTGATGGTGGTTGGTTCACTGTCTTGAAATACTTTAATGATTTTGCAGTATAGAATCATATATCATACTGCCCATGTCCAGGAAACTTATTTGACCTTATGCATACTTGAAGGTGTGGTCTCCAATCATCGTGTATAAAAGCTCTTGCTTCTGCTAGCTTAGCTTCAGTTTAGCTCGCTCTGCTAGTACTGCTCAGCTCCCAGGTAACCAGTAAGTTAAAGTAATTAATGTCCAGCTTAGGGGGGTGCTTGAGCACCCTGAACCCCTAGCTGGATACGCCACTGCAGTATACTCTAGCACTCCTGTTTATAGCAGTATAGCCACAATACAGTCAGTAACTTATCCTACAATTATAATCTAGGCTGAGGAGGAGTTGATAATCTATAGCTGTGATGTACAAGCTTATTGCATGTGCCCTGATTGTGTCTGCACTGATACAAGAGTCAATACAAGATGGCAACTGTCTAGCCTGTGGAGCACCCACTGCTGAAGCTTCAATTACAAGCACATTTGCCGGCAGCAGCTTCAGTAAAACCAGACGGAGAAGACAAGTTGCTATAAACTCAGAGCAGCCTGGTATGTGCATTCTATAAGTACATGCAATGCATTTGTTTTCGGTTTCAGAGAATTGTGCTTGTGATACTTCGCATTATAATTATATACCTATATAGTGTCATATTCGTATATAATGCATGTGAGGTACATGCATGACTACTTGTTGATATAGTGCTAGTGAAACAGTGGTAGTCTTTAGTCTTTAGTTGCTTCTAAGGTCACGGTATTGCAATGCAAGTTTTTTTGTGCTTTGTTCTCGATATAATAAGTAGTTCTGATGTTAACTGTCACCCACAAAGGGGCAATTAATTGAAGTGATAATGTGCTGCATGATGTTCCTCACGTATTACGCATTAGTTATACTGCCCAGCACGAGTGCAACATGCCATATATTGCATGTTGCGTGAGGGCGCCTGCAATAACTAAATTGTTGCCCAATGACGTCAAACTCTTCTGATTGGTCAAGTTTTTCTCTAATAAAAGACATTTGTTGCCTTTTGACTTCTGAGATCAAAGGAATAGCAGTGCCAATAATGGCATATTGCACTGTGGTCAGTCTGTAATATGCATGGCATTCAGAAAATTGACCTTTCAGTGAAGTCTCCCACCTAAACTGTCAAATCATTGCTTTTATAGTGCACACTGAATGAGACACTTATGGTTCCTGTGGTATACCAGACAGCATATAAAATTATGCATGGTTTCGATGCAGTTACTATTTACAGAACAAAAACGACCAAATGTCTTTGTATCTACGCTATGATTCTATGCAGATTTCTATATGCAGAAAATGGTTTCCAAGGCAGTTATTACATGGCAATTCGTGCCACAAGCTGTTTATTGGCCCAGTAGTAGACTGTGGTCAAGCACCTTTAGCCATGTAAGAACTATTACGTGTTTTGAGTAAATTTTAGTGGATTCATGAATTCCATAGTAAATTCTTAGGTTTTGTTCCCACAACTAATTAATGAGTATTGGGTGGGAGGGTGGCGTATAAGTCCCAAAAGTAGCTACTGTATTTACACACAGTGCAAGTGCATATAATCCCAGTGCATTATGCAGTGCAATATATGGTTGCTATGGTAGTGATACAACATGCTATATACTTGCTTCGATCTGCCCACTCACTAGGCAACAAATGCAGTTAGCATAGTAGCCTTAGCCTGTTGTATATAATTATAGGTCAAAAAAGATACAACACTTGAAAAAGGGCAAATTTAGACAATGTTCATGGACCAACTAATGTTTATATAGGGACCAACTATATAATTGCCCTCAGGTTATATCTATACGTTGTTCCCATTATGTGGTCAATAATGTGTCTAATTACTGTGGAGGTGAAACACTTCCAAGAAATGTGTACAATTAACCTATAATAGGTTCAACAGTATATGGTACATGTCAAGGCCGTAGCAAGCGGTCAGGCTGGTCAGGTTTTGGCCTGATCACTTTTTATAGCCGAATGGTCGTCATTTGAAGACCTTTTTTATGTAAATTGCACCGCTGTATGCGAAAGTTCTAAGACAAAAAAACTGGTTGATCTTTAAGTGTAAGTTGGCCTGCATGCATGACCGAATTAAACTTGTTTACTACTCCCTGCATGTCATGTAGTAATTGATATCTCTATTTTCTACAGATTCCAATGCTCCTACAACACGAGGCAATGAATTTGCTCTTGCATTTATTGCTTTTGAAGGAGCTGAAATTACGCTACATATTATGACCCAACAAAATGTGTCTAATTTCACTATTGAAACAAAGTTTTCTGGCCTACTTGGATTCAACGAGACATCACCTGATAGTGGATTGTACTCTCGTACTGGCACAGCTCGGAGGGGAGAGTTTACTGTCATTCAATTGCAAGCTATTGATGGACTGCCAGGCCTATCAGTAGAGAGTGACGGTAATAATACTGCAAGTGATAGACAAAAGGGACTGATCTTAACTGCAGATAATCCAAAGCATGAGCTCACAGTATATGCTCTAATCAGCAGTGATGGTATTAGCAGACATTTTGGTTTCTCCACTGATACCTTCATGGCTATTAACTGTGTTAATTTTCCAACGGCGAGAAATTATCAGTATTTTATATTCTCATTATATATTAATGGTGGTGGTGGTGGTAGTAGCCAGTTTCTCATGACACCCTGTCAAGATAATACAACTATTCGTGTTAGACCATCTCAACCATACACTCATCCCTCCTGGGTAAATTCAAGCGTGCAGCGTACAACTCCGGGTACCTTGTCTGAGGAAGAAGCAATCTATGAACGACGTTTCGATCGCTTTGATACTCTCTTGTTTAGCAATGATGGTGATTTAACCGGGACCATAATTACATCTGACAAGCCATTGTCTGTTTTCAGTGGCTACAGCGACTTTTCGTTTTTTCTCGTGGAGCAAATTCCACCACACCCAACATACGGCAATTTATTCTTTCTCTCAGCAATTAACTCATTGTTACTTCGAATAGGCTCTGTCAGTGATGAAGTCTCTATACAAGTCAACTGCCCATGTGAGCTAGGTGACTCTGTGAGTAATAATAGATTGCCCCTTTCAGGTTCTGGGAGATTTTTCACTGCTGTCATAAACCGAGGTCAATATATCGAATGTTCTTGTTTGTACTTAGGAGACACAATATTTTGCAGCGTCCAGTCGTCACGTTCGGTTACAGTTATGAATTACCAACTGGAAAGAATATTCTCGATGGTATATATACCACCTGTTGATTCTTATCTGACTCGGTACAGTCTCACAAGTCTGAGTAATATTCCTGTGTCCTTGAGCTACACTCTCCAGGATCTAGATCTAAACTCTCCAGGATTACTTGTCAATGGAAATGTATTCCGACAGTCTGATGGTGTCACTACCATCGATTGTAGGTCAGACTGTTTTGAGTCATTAGTTTGTGGGCGGGGAGCTACTGGAGTAGTCTTAGGCAAAGGAACCTTTGATATACAATTTTCTGGTGATGTACCATTCTGGGGGTTTGCATACGGTTTTGATTATTATACTACTAGAGGATTTATTAACCCTCTCCCATTTGAGATGAGACCAATAGGATGTAAGTTCAATACTATAAATGTCTATTGTAATTTACTTCACTTCTTTCCTCCAGTGGCCTGGATTGAAGCTCAAGACATTGTTGTTGTGGAAACAGTGGGTCGAGTGGATATGGAGTTCATGATAACAAGAGGTGATCGTTCGGTAATAACAAGAGCTTTTGTTGTCACTAAAAGTTTGTCTGCAACAGAAGGTGAGATGAGTGTCTATATGTATAATTATACAAACTTATTATGCCTCGAGGCGTAGCCGCACGAGGGATACGGTAAAGCTGATTATGTGTGTCTGTGTGTCTGTGTGTCTGTTCCAGCTGTAACTGCTCAACGGTTGCAATGCGACGAAAACTAAAATAGGCTTCTAGCCACGTTCTCTTGGATTTTGATTTGTGGATTAGCAAACTAAAGCTTCTTTCTCGAGTTATGGCTAGTTTGACTCACATTGAAGGCTGTTGCAGTCTTTTCAGAATCTTTCATCCATTTGCACAAACTTTCTATTCAACATAGTTATGGGTACACACCCTTTATTAACTAGGGATACACTGGAGTGCAAACCTTGCTACGTATGCTTGTCTATGGCCATGATCTGGACCTAATAATTGTCAGATAAGAAAGCTAGGTGTATGTGCATTCAATCTGGTAAAGACGTCATAATGGTCGACACACAAGAAAGCTAGATTTAAGTTCGACCGTCCAGGGTCCGGTTTAGCCACTCTTGGCTGTTGCTGAGGTCTAAGACTGTGAGCCGACGTCCCTCAGCATCTACCAAGACTCTACGCCAAGTATCGAAGCCTACATGTTCACCAGAAGTCCATCAGGTAGAGGTCCTTTTGCCTCGACGTCAACCACCACCACCGCCACAGAAAATCTTGATAAGACCCGAACATAACCTCGCTTCGCTCGGAATCATTTCTCTGGATGTAATACACATGCGCGCTCATCCCACATGTTAGAATCATGATCCAGTGGCAACTTACTTCTTTTTTTTGAGGTCCTGGTATACATGTACCGGTAAGCCACATATAGAATAGATAACAATAGATGAATGTACACAAGTCTGGTAACAATAGATACATATGCATGCATGTACACAAGTCTTTTTTCTGCCTGTTTAGATATACTACTGTCTGTGCTATACTGCTGTCTGCATGTGCTTCTATGCCTTTGACAAAGGTTTGCTCCCACTGTTTGGCTACAGGCCATTTAAATAACATGCAATTGCTTCAGTATCGTTGAAGATTATTCACCAAGCCATCAGATAGGCTTCTGCCATTCAGCTCCTCTCTTCAATTCTGTCAATAATTGCAACTGATCAATCACTGCTTTAAAATGACAATGTGTTCACTCTGTTTCTTTAGTCTCCATAATTATTATTTTTGTTAGTGCCTAAACACATAAATTATTATTTACTTGCAGGAGAGGACTACAAGTCAACTGATTTGCTCCGAGGTACAGACAACAGTGCTATCTTAGAATGGAGACCTGGTAATTCAGTTCCAAATGTTCGATTTATCGTACCTATAATTGATGATGACATTCCGGAACCAGTTGAAGTATTAGAAATTGTAGTTGAATGTGAAGATAATGGAAACTGCTATCTACCACGACGATCTTACACCATCACCATTATAGACGATCAAGGTACAGACAGCTGTCACGCTTATAGTAGGTATAGTGTGCCTACAATCAATAGCATGTAATATCGTTTAGCGGCAAACCATGCATTACCGGAATGGGCTAAGTTAGCAGAAAATTTGACACTTTGTGATCTAGTTTTTGCAATCAGGTAAGGATCATGCATGATGTCATACATGTACTGGTATTATTTTTGCAAGGCCACGCATTAGAACTATATCTTCCTATAGTTTGCAAGTATTACGTTTTATGCTCATAAAACAACATTGTATACGTATAGTAAGTAATCAAATTTGGTCAGTTATGCATATCCGTTTCCTAGGCAACTGTAGGGAAGTATATATAAGGTAACACCCGGGCCCGAACTTCTAATATTAAAACTAAGACATATTTCGTCATTATTGTAGCTTTTTGCTCTGACCTGCGTGAAATTGGAAGTGGTACCTTGGAATACAATATGGAAGAAGATGTGTTTAATGGCACTAGACCGAATGGAACTGCTGCAACGTACACTTGTGATGATGGATTCAGACTGGATGGAAATGCCACTAGGACATGTGACACTGGAAATTGGACAGGCACGGTACCTGTGTGCATAGAAAGTAAGTCATGCATGAGTATAGTACATGTTTGTATGTATGTATGGTACTGTTTAGCGTTCAGAATAGCGTATTACTAGAATATTTTGCGGGTAAAAACCTTTGCGAATGAGCCAAATTAGCAAAAAATTTGACCCTTTGCGATCTAACTATTGCATTCTGGTAAGAATCGTGTGTATTTACTAGTAGGTTTTGCGGATTTTATTGATGCGAATGGATCAACCCTCGCAAAATTCTGATACTTGCAAAACATTCTAGTAATACGGTATCAGGTACAAACATTATTGGGTATATATATAGCTTAGCCTCGATTCCAGGCCGATTAAAATACAGCCTGGTACCTATTACATGGTGTTAGTGCGCATGCGTTAGTTTATTTCCAGAATCTGGGGAATCCCCTTTTTTCTTTTTCTCATCTATATTCTATCAGCTTAGCGCATTGTTCCAGAAGGCTTTCACACTAGTCTGAAGCCAGAAGAAGCTCAGATCTACCTCTATGACGGTTGTATGGTCAGGATGTCTTACCTTGGATCTGTACAGGCTATGGGAAGTGTGCATGGTGCCTCAAACTGCTACTTGCGAAGACAACCAGGCCGCACTATCATCAGGGAAGTGGACCTGGTATCGACTGCTTGCACATGCACTAACAATCCGCCGGTATATATCTGGCGGCTACGGATTAAAACGTTTTATGGTCAAAAACAATGACGTCAGAGTCACAGCGAACGGAAGTTGATTGAAGGAAGTATAGAAAGTTTGATTAAAGGTTTCTAACCTATCTGATAGCATTCTTATAGCTACCATTGCTTGTCCATACAGGCTATTGCCATGCACACAGCCACACAGCTTTCACAGCCTGCAACAGTGTGGATGACTCCAGCCATCCACACTGTTGCAGGCTGTGAAAGCTGTGTGGCAATAGCCTGTATGGACAAGCCACGCCCATTTACTACTACCGTTACTTAACGTAACAATCAGAAAGAAAATAGCTGTGCAACAAACATACAGCTCTGCTAGCTATAGCTCTGTGTACGACTTTAATATGACATTCTATTATAGTATTTATTCAGGATGCAGTATATAGCTAGCTATAATGGGAAATTTTACGGGAATATACATGTATACAATAATTTTGCGCATGCGCAAGCAGTCAGTAGCAGGCCGCCTTCTTTTCTCTGTTGAAGGCCTGCAAACTAGGCTAATACTGTGTGTGCACAAATTGCTATTCTGTTGACATAGTGTGATAATCATTTCCGAACAACCCTGATTATAATGTAATGCATTATTGCAGTCTTTTGCTCTCACCTGCTTCAAATTGACAACGGTACACTAAGTTTCAATGGCTTTCCCATGAATGGCACTAAACCGAATGGAACTGTTGCAACGTACACTTGTGATGATGGATTCAACCTGTCAGGAGATGCCACTAGGATATGCTTCGATGGATATTGGACGGGTACCGAACCTGTGTGCACAACAAGTAAGCCCTGGGTATATAAATGTATGCGTGTGTATGGTATACAGTGTAGTAGACTTTTTGAGTCTTCCCTTTCCCCTTACCAATTATATAACTACAGTACTGCATGGTGATAATTTGCTGTCCTTATGTGCACATAATTATTAAAAAGAGTGCCGTATAGAAAATGTAGAACACTGCTTAATTTACCCGTCTCTTTTTCAGAGGATCCTATATACTCTACAGAATTCTGTTGACATAGTATTTACCTGATCATTTCCCTCTGTGCATGTTTAGACCCAACAATGTCGACTATCCAGCCAACCAATCAAGGAGGAGGTGTGTCTGACCCAGTGATTATCAGCATCGTTGTTGTTGTGGTTGTGGCTGCTCTTGCTATACTGGCAATAATTTGCTGTCTCTGTTTTTTAAGGTTGAGACGAAACAAACAAAAGATACTAAGAATGTCTACTATAAGGTGAGGCCTTTATGATGGCGAGCTATATACAGTACTATAATAGGTAAAAGATGTGCCCCAGCAGTGTTTGCAGTATTTGAAACTATAGCTAGCTACCAAGACAATCTTGTTGTGTATTGTTGATTGGATTTAATCTCTCTCATTATAGAATGAGGAGGCTGTCTGATCGAAGTAGTACTCTTAAGGGTATGTATCAGTATGTACTGTAACAGGAGCAGATGAGGGGATGGAGCGTCTTACTATAAATTATTATGCATAGTATTGCGGATCCACTATCATCTGCCACACTCCTTATAATGTGCTATGTGCTGTACATGTGTGATTTAATATCATGAGCAGCACTTAGCAATTTGTATATGGCATGATTTGTATACATATAGGTAGACGATACAGAATCCGCGTAGTAAGACACTCCATCTGCTTCTGTATAATAAATTATGCTCAATCTGCATGCAGATTATCAAATGCGAGAAATCGTAAAGTATGTTCCAGAATCAATGAGAATTCCCAGCTCTAATCTGAAACTGCAAGATGCAGTCGGTCAAGGTAACTATTTGTAGATTAAAAAAATTGGTTCTCTTGATCGAACTTATTCCAGGAGCCTTTGGGATTGTATACAAAGGACTACTAATGGACTGGAACAACGTTGCCATAAGGGGTGTGGCTTTGAAGACTCTGAAAGGTATAATTATATAGCTGATCTATTTATGCATGCGTCTGTCAAAAAAAGATTTGAGACTTCCAGAAAATATTTTTGTTCTTTCTTTATTTCTTATTTCTTGCTTAAAATTAATAGTTGTCAGTTTGCTGTAGTATTACACACTAGTTGATACATGGGAACTATACATGGGAAAGGTTCCTCAGAGGATATACCGTGTAGCAGTTATATAATTATTTCAAGGGTATAAAATTTCACGGAATGACCGTTAGAAAAGATTTGCAGATTTAATTTTTGCAGCATGCGATATTAAATTCGTGGGTATAATTGTTTGCGGTATATTCTAAATCAGCGAAAACCGCGAACATTTACAGCCTCGAAATATAACTGCTATATACAGTACCAAGGGTGTATGAAGAGAAGAGGGCATGCAGCTACAATCTATCGTATTATAAATGGGCGGGGGGTTATGTTAAAGAATGTATTGCAGTGCACTTTATACTCTGACTAGCCTTTATTCCCTAGTGGGCGGTTGGCTAAATCATGGCTAAATATAGCATATCCTGCTGACTCATCAATAATACGACACATACACAGTATACATTGTTAGTTGCATGCCCTCTTCTCTTCATACGCCCTTGACAGTACTATATGTAGCATAGTATACTGATAACTTACTTCCCATGTCTAGTGATTGAATTGTAGCCAGGGCAGGGTTTACCCATGAGCACCATAGTATCAAATGAGTTAAACACTATTTTGTCGGTGTTTATGTGACTTAGAATCTTTCAAGCACTTGTATATAGTGTCCTCACTATACACTCGGGATACTAAAGCAGTGCCTTTGGGCTTCTAAATTAGACACTTTCAAACAGTGTCTATACCCCCTCCACCTCCCTCCAGGTTTGTTTACTCAGAGTGACGTACAGAGCATGGTGAGTGAGATCACTAAGATGCAAGAGTTCCACCACCCTCACGTCATGCCCCTGATTGGGGTGTGTCTCGACGCTGGACCCGGTGTTTCCATGGTGATGCCGTATATGGCCAACGGGAGTCTACTAGACTACTTGAAGAAAGAAAGATCTGCGCTAGAATTGGCAGAGGGAGAGGATTCTGAGAAGGTATTTTGAACTCTATATCACATCATAATTATTTTGACTGTACTGTGAAGCCTAGCTGTCTCCTGTCTATTATGGCTACAGCATACAGTGAAACATGTCTATTGTGCATGGTAATTCTGTACAGTTTGTTGTGATCACCCTATGTTACTGTAAGCAGGATATAATTATAATACAGCCCTATAGGCCCCAAAATCTCAATAATAGCATGACTGTGTTTGGACATGTTTGGACGTTAGAATGGAAACCACTCTCTTCACTACGCTCTGGGGACTGGCAAGCTGCCGTGTTGAGAGTTGCCCCGTTGTAGAACAAACCACAAAATGCGTAATGTGTGGGTAATAGTGCTTCAGCCTCAAGAACAGATGATGTACTTATACTCAAGGATAATGTTTTGTGCAGCAGTGCACAGTGACGTTTGCATTCTTGTGGGAGCGTACGTGGCATTCTTCACACACTAGGACAACTCTCAACACGGCAGCTTGCCCGTCCCCAGATCGCATGTGAAGGGAGTGGTTTCCAGTCTATTTGGACGTGTGTTAGCTGACCACCTCTTTTTACAGCATGTTAGTCTATCAAAGATGACAGCTATATATAGATAATTATGCTGGGATACACCTTTTGTGTTTCTACTGAAAATTGTGATTGGGGTGTGTCTTCTTTGAGCATCGATAACTTGAGTTTGGAATGTCCAATTATACAAAAGCATTTTACAGCTTTTAAAAGTCCTAGGGTGTGTTTAAATTATCGGTTGCTTTTTCGTATCCAAATCTTTTGTTTTCGGTTCTTGCTACAAATTGTAGGTGTTAGCTGTGAGGAAGCTGCTGTTGAAAATTTGTCATCAGATAGCTCTTGGAATGGCGTATCTTGCTCAGCACAAGTTTGTCCATCGAGACCTGGCTGCCAGGAACTGCATGTGAGGCACTGAATTGATTTGAATTGATTGCTGCATGCACGAGTGCACACAGTAACGTGAAGCATAATGTTTTCAGGTCAGCAAATGTTCATGAAATATTAATTCTCGTAGGTTGGATTCAAATGGCGACGTCAAAGTTGGTGATTTTGGTCTGGCCGAGGACACGTATGCGCAAGGATACTTTAGACAGAGTGAAGCTGAGGGAGTCAAACTGCCGTACAAATGGATGGCAATGGAGAGTCTAAATGATGCTATCTTCAACGAGAAGACAGATGTAGTATGTTAATTACTATAACAATCAGTGCATGTGTAATGCGTGCACTATACTCCAGTTAGGTATGAATTGATGGTCATGCATATTTCAGCTTTGTTCTCTCGAAGCTTGATGTGTTATTTTACGACTATAATTATATAGAGCCATGTGAAATTTGTTAATGCAGTGGTCGTATGGTGTGACTGTATGGGAGGTCTTCAGTAGTGGCCGGACCCCCTACCCTGGAGTGGACCCAATGTCCCTAGTGGCTCTACTCAGAGACGGCAAGAGATTGGAACCTCCCCAGAATATTGCCTGCTCTACAGAGATGTTAGTGTATACACATTGAGTAACGAGTGCATGCATGAGACGATTCTGTATGAAAACATGTCACTTCACAACTTTTAGCATTTATATAGTTGACTACAGGGTCTCGCTGATGACTAGCTGTTGGTACGAGGATTCTGAAGAGAGGCCATCCTTCGATGAGCTAGCAACCGAGTTGGAGAAAGTTCTGAGCATCATGGTGGGCTACGTGGAACTGAACATGGAGCTAGTCGCCATCACTGAGGATGAACATGGTAAGCACAGTGATATAGTTCACTCTGAGTTAGGAGACACTGTTTTGTAGTTTAAAACGCATTTTGGAATCATTATGTTTAAAAAAAAATTCAAGCAGAAACTGTTTGTGCGTTAGTATACATGCATGCAGTACAGCTAATGGAGTGTCTGCTGATTGAGAGTATAAATTATTAGCATGTATAATTATGATTGTGGTTTTAGTAGTGATATTTTGACAGTTGAGAGTGAATGTGCTCTATTCTGCAGAGGTTGATCACGTTCTCTTGCTTAAAGAGCAGACGAAACTTGCCGAGACCGCTACTGAAGAGGTTGCCATAGAAACAAACACTGCATACGGGTTAAAAACCGAAGACCAGTTACAAGCTAAACAAGTTCCCACGGAGACCAATCTCGCTTATGGGATAAGACGTGAACAAGAGTTACAGAAAAATCCAGCCGAACAAGTTACTGACTCAGCTCACCATTTAAACAGTGACCCACAACTTCCAGAGCACGACCCTGAAGGTTACAGTGACTATCGAGACACCACTGGATATGCTAAAATACTGCACAGATGATCTTCGTATGAAACTTTTGTTTAATAGTTAGTATCTGTAGGAAGAAATTTTATGTACTTTAATAATGACTCTGTATATAAATTTATTAGCGAAACTTTGCAAAAGCAGCCGACCCTTTTACTGCATGCATGCATGCGCTCTTGGCCTATACCTTGTGGGCTATACATGGTGTATTATCATTATGCACCATGTATGATGGAGTATAATTATAATAATATTTACGTTTTTGTGCATGTAACCTGTTAGATTAGGCCCTAATAACTTATTCTCATTATAATTATTCTTCTTGAAAAATGTGCTATTAAAAGATTACCCAAAAATAAGAAACGTAGACATAAACCAGCACACAACTGACACAAGACACATGATTCTCAGTGTTATGTTGCTGACTTGAACTGATCTGTAATATCCACATTTGCCATGAGAACCTCTCTATAGTATGCAAAACTTAATGTAATGATCTTTACCAAAAATGAACACTGTGTTGCTAAGATGGTTATTCCCAGCATAATTTATCAGGGCTTTTTAGATCCAGTGAATGATTTTGAATTGGAATGGTTGGGGCCACGGCCACCGTTCATTACTCTCATCTTGCAGTGCATGGCCTTGTGGTTTAATCTCCTGTATAGTAGATCTATAGACATTTTAGTGCTCGTTCACTGACTGATACAGCTTAATTAGCCTTACGTCTATTTTGGATATGTCTATACCACACAGAGTGAGTGGGATGATTTTGTGTGTATAATATACTGTATGCTGTGCTGTATTGCATTGTATATCCATTGCTATAGCTTATTCTAGTTCTCATTTGGGATTAGGGTGTTTCTCCCTTATACACTGATGTGATTGTTCTGGGGCGTTACTGTAGTCTACATGCAGTTATTGGCAAGAGCGTGAACAAACAATATAGTTAATTGGCATCAAGATGAGGTGAACTATTGGTAAAAGTTACTCGGCGCATCTCCGACTATCAGATTGTTTGCAGAGTCCGCAGTAGAGCTAGCTTACTCAGTTAGGTGCACTATAATCTAGTTTTAAAGTTGAATAATGCTTGAACTTGCATGTATACCTATAGCTTGTGTACATTGTTCTTATGAATGTCAATAGATACTTGAATTGTGTCACAAGATTTGTATGTCTAGCATGTAGACTCTATATAATGAATTATTATAGCTTCCACAATAATTAAGGGATAGTCATTTGGGGTAAGAAGCCATTAAGATCAAAGAGGTCACTTGAAGTTCCTAGAAATGATGAAGTTCACCAAAACAACATCAGTATTAGGCAAGCTATATAGATTCTATATCATCTGATGTAGTACAAACTTACTATAGGCAGTGAGGAGTTGACAATCTATATTATAGTTATATAGCTGTGATGTACAAGCTTATTGCATGTGTTGTGATTCTGTCTGCACTGTCACAAGAGTCAGTACAAGATGGCAACTGTCCTGACTGTCCTGACTGTCCAGTCTGTGGAGCACCCACTGCTGAGGCTTCAATTACAAGCACCTTTGCCGGCAGCAGTAAAACAGCAACATCCTTGAGCAGCTGTAGCAGTCTACACAGACACACAGACATGCAGACAGACACACAAACACGCTATATACCGACTACCTCATTAGCGATTCCATTGTAAATAACACTGTAATGAAACTGAACATTTTTGTAGCATTTTGCTCTGACCTGCTTGATGACACTATCAATGGTGGTTTGTGGGAGTACAATACGGATCAGTTAAATAATCGCACTCGATCGAATGGAACTGTTGCAAAGTACATTTGTAACGTTGGTTTGAGCCCATTAGGTGGCATTCTGACATGTGACACGGTCAATGGACGGGGTATAATCCAGTGTGCTCAATAAGTAAGTCCTGAGTATGTATACACGAACGGTGACTGTGTAGTCTATTTTAGATGCAGATATTCAACATAATTATTGTCGGGTAGTAGCCTGATCATGATACATGGGGACCGACATGCACTGTATTAAATACCTTCCCTACAAAGGGCAATGTTTTCACGAAGTATAATAACGTAGTACGGGTTTAGGCACTCTTTTAATACAATGTCTCCAAATGATAGGTTTTCAGAAATTCCCACTATAATGTGATGTGCCTTCTCCGTAGTTACGTGAACATTTCTCCCATGTTTAGGCCTGGCATCGACAATCGCCATCTACACTCCGGCTGCTCTTGTTCTATTGATGATAATGGTCAGTCCCTGTATATGTGCTTGTATATGTTATGCAAGGATGAGACGCTACAAAAAAAAGAGGTCAAGAGTATCTACTATTAGGTGAGGCCTATGATGGTTGAGCTGCTAAAATGTTCTAGCGCCTCAACAGTCTCTGCCCCAGTGAGAAATCGCTTCCTACGCCACTGGTATGTGTTGTGTATTTGAGTTAATAAATCTCTCTATCTCTTATAGAATGAGGAAGCTATCTGATTGGAGCAATCTTATGGGTAAGCACTATAATAATTATACCGTGTATACAAATTTCAACACATTCTGCAGATTATCAAATGCGAGAGATTGTGAAGTATGTTCCAGAATCAATGAGGATTCTTCCCAGCTCCAATCTAAAACTGCAAGATGCAGTCGGTCACTTAATAAAGATTACTTCCAAGTCTAGCAGTTTAATCACGTTGGTTTGTTTCCACTATTCCAGGAGCCTTTGGGATCGTGTACAAGGGACTATTAATGGACTGGAACAACATTGCCATGAGGGGTGTGGCTTTGAAGACGGTAATACTTTCATTTATATATACCTTGAAAAGAAATGCCAGAGGTTTTACCTTTGCCTTTGGAATTTCAATAGTTCTCTTTCTCTGAAGGTACACACAAGTAATCAGTTTTCCTTACACCCCTCCCCCCTCCCTCCAGGTCTATTCACTCAGAGTGACATACAGAGCATGGTGAGTGAGATCACTAAGATGCAAGAGTTCCACCACCCTCACGTCATGCCCCTGATTGGGGTGTGCCTCGATGCTGGACCCGGTGTTTCCATAGTGATGCCGTATATGACCAATGGGAGTCTACTAGACTACATGAAGAAAGAGAGGTCTACCCTAGAGTTGGCAGAGGGAGAGGATTCTGAGAAGGTAATTTGATTTCCATGCCAAAAACACAAAAACAAGCCAATAAAAATTAATGTTGCACAGTTCATGTTAATGATTATATAAATTATAGGCCTCAACATTTCCATAATTATTGTAATTATAATTATAGCACGTGTTTAGACCGGCATGTGTTAGCTCGCCACCTCTTTATTACAGCCACTATAGTTGTTGGTTTGCCCAAGCGATACCGCTGTTCACTGTATGTATACTGTTTTGTGTTCCTTCTGAAGGAACTGTATGCATGCATGGATCAATAACTTGAGTTCAAGGGGTTTTCAATTACAAAACTAAACACTGTATTTTAATAGTTATTTGAACGGCCTATCGAAGGGAATTTAGTTAATGTACTGAACAATACAATAGTGCCAAGTTATCTCGTACCATTTGTAGGTGTTAGCTGTGAGGAAGCTGCTGTTGAAGATGTGTCATCAGATTACTCTTGGAATGGCTTATCTTGCTCAGCACAAGTTCATCCATCGAGACCTGGCTGCCAGGAACTGCATGTGAGACACTGAATTAGTTTGTCTGGCCTTACGTGCGTTCACACAGTAATGTGTACATCTCTATTATTATCACTTATTCAAATCACAGCAAATATTCAAGCAATTTAGTTGATACAGGTTGGATTCTAACGGTGACCTCAAAGTTGGTGATTTTGGTCTGGCCGAGGACACGTATGCACAAGGATACTTTAGACAGGGTGAAACTGAGGGAGTCAAACTGCCGTACAAATGGTTAGCAATTGAGAGTCTAAATGATGCTATCTTCTGCGAGAAGACAGACGTGGTATGTTGCTTATCAGTGCTCTGAACAAACTGTCCGGGCCCTCAAACTTTGTTGACATTACTATTACTATAGACATGTTCCCAATAATACAGTGGTCGTATGGTATGACTGTGTTGGAAGTCTTCAGTAGTGGCCGGACCCCCTACCCTGGAGTGGACCCAATGTCCCTAGTGACTCTACTCAGAGAGGGCAAGAGATTGGAACCTCCCCAGAATATTGCCTGCACTACGGAAATGTAATCACGCTTTGATATACCAACAGGAGTACATTAATAAGAGTAGCATCCAACTGTGGCAGTTGTATAGTGTAAACCATGCATGATACAATACTAGTATGTGATATCAATTAAGGCACTCTCAGACCACATTTTAAGTGGATGCGTAGGTGTTGGTTAAAAATAATACCAGCATACAAACTGTGGTTTGTACCTAGCTCCAGCCCACATTCATGGCAAACAGTTACACAACTACGCACAAGTGTTAGTGACGTGTTCAGTCCTAGATGTAGAATGGAATGTGTGATAGAGTTGCATAATCCTCTTAATGCACTCCTGATACTAAAATAATATTTAGGTTGGGTGTATAAAAAGCTAACAGGCGATTCAAAGTTTAGTTTTTAAAAAGTTGTACATGTCCCCATTATTGTTAATTGATACACCCAAGGCTGAGGTTGGTTATAATGTCATGGCAACCCATAATACTAACAAATAAATCTACAGGATCTCGCTGATGACCAGCTGTTGGTACGAGGATTCTGAAGAGAGGCCATCCTTCGATGAGCTAGCAGCGGAGTTGGAGAAAGTTCTGAGCACCATGGTGGGCTACGTGGAACTGAATATGGAGCTAGTCTCCATCACTGAGGACGAACACAGTAAACACAATATAAGTTAGGAGACACTGTATTGAAGTGACGTGTTGTAATTGAATATGATGTTTAGTTAACTTTATAGTTCGGAGAGGTTCTACTATCTTTCAACAGACGTGATGATTAACTTTCTGTGCTTCGTTCAGACCTCTTTCAACTATACCATAAAACATATAACTAGGCAATCAAGTAATATCACTTTTCTTGCACCTTCCTATACCCCAATACATTTCTCGAGATAGGGGGAAGTATTGCCCTACCATTATGAGAAACTATGTTCTATCTGCATACAAAAACAGCATGAAAAAATTCAATGGCTGCCTTATAACGGCAATACTTTAGGATTTATGTGAAAAGGTAGAGGAGACATTAAGTTACTGAAAGAAAACCAAAATCCTAGAATAGCTCTAACTTTGCTTATAGTGTACTGAGTTTTGCTCCATAAGGGTTGTTTTCCTAGGCCCTGTCACAATTACTTAGGTTGAGTGTATACGTAAAAAGCTAACAGCTAATTTCAAAGTTGAGCCACTTTATTGTGAGGGTTGATCAATTCGCAACAAACAATAAAATCGCAAAACCTAACACACGATCCTTGCCAAAACGCAATAGTTAGATCCCAAAGGGTCAATTTTTCTGCTGATTCATTCGAAAAGGTTTTTCATCCGCATAATATTCTATAGTAATACGGTATTCAGATGTTAATTTTGCTTTTTTTCAGAGTATGATCAGGTCCTCTCACTCGTAGAGCAGAAGAAACTTGCCGAGGCCGCTACTGAGGAGGTTGCTATGGAAGAAAATGCTGCATACTGCATGGTTAAGAGCCGAAGAACAAGTAACTACGGAGACCAATCTCGCTGATGGGCTGAAAAGTGATATACAGGAAATTCAAGCCAAACAAGTTACTGGCTCAGCTCACCATTTCAACAGTGACCCTCAACTGCCAGAGCATGACCATGAAGATTACAGTGACTATCAAGACACCACCGGATATGCTCAAGTACTGCACAGACGATCTTCATAGACTATGAAAAACGTCTGTTTAATATAATAATTATAGTGAATTCAATTATTTACTGTAGGATGCTCGCTATTTTATGTACTGTAATGTGACTGTAAGCCTAACTTATTAGCGAAATGTTTGCAGAAGCAGCCGATCCTTTTACATTTTGTAGCTCTTTTATTATCGTAATTATGGCTGTTATATTCTATCTTAAAGTCACGTTGTCAATATAATTCACGTTTCCCAAACGTGCACGCGTCATAATTATGATCGTATGCACGTGAAGGGGACCATGAAAAATAAAATGCTGGGTCAATTGATTCCGTGGGCATGATTGTATGTATTTTGTCAAGCTTTTCCCTTCCCTGGTACTGTACCATGCACGTACCCTAATCATGAAAATTATTATTAGCTTTACAGTGAGTAAAGTGTAAAAAATTCAGGGAGGGCGGCGACGCCCGTCTAGCCAAAACCTGACCAGCCTGACCACTTGCTACGGCCTTGTTCTTTGCATGTCCATGCACTACTATCTATGATTATGTATAGTGTAGATAAGGTGCTTGTATTGGATTGCTGGTAAATTTGGTGGTTTTCCCCTGGACATGCACATGTGATTGTGCTGGAGCTCGTTAACTTACTGTACATGTGCTAGCTCATCTGCAGCCATTATTTTGGCAAGAATATAGTTAATTATATGAAGAAAGTTAATGAACCTTGAAACAAGTATTTAAACTTCTATGGTGCACGTTGTACTTTTTTGTGCATGCATGAGTTATAACGAGGTGTATAAAAGCGATTACGTTGAATAATGTTTGTACTTGTGAACATTAATTTAAATTTTGATTGCCTGTCAGTGGAAGTCACAAGACTGTGACATGAATAATTGTGCAATCATGTGGAAGCAGAGGAGGTCTGACATGCGTGCACGAATCACTACAAGTTCAGTGCATTGATGTCAACGTATAGGAAATGTGCACTAGCACTTGTAGTGATTCGTACATGCATGTCGGACCTCCTCCGGTGGAAGTCACAAGACATGAATAATCAGAATTGTGATTGCCTGCATGTCAGTGGAAGTCACAAGATATGCACGCCCTATATGTTTGTATTGTAACTAGCTTCCACATTAATTAAGGGTATTTATGACAAGGATATGGTGGAAGCAAAGCCCACTAGTTCAACAATGAATCAGCTAATGTACTTTACCTCATTCCTGGAAATTGCGTTCAGCAAAAATAAGGAAACGGAAAACGGAAACGGAAAACGGAACGGACGGCGGAAACGGAAAACGCGGAAACGTTTCCTTTTTCCGTTTCCTTCTTTTCCATGCACCCACTTAGACGGCGGGCCACGCCCATCTATCACCCACTCTGGAGTCTGGACCCTATATGTGACAGGCTCTGGGAAAACCAGACTATTGGAGCAGAATTTAGTATTGAGCTACAGCTAAATTTATGCCTACAGTATAAAATCTCAAATAAAATGTTATTGATGTATAAGTATCTACAGTCCTTCTACTACCTCTCTGTAAAATCTGATGCTCTAAATCCAACTCTTTCCATCGAAACGCTTCGTCCAAAGTTTCGCTATTACCTTATTTTTCCTAATTAAGCAATCTTTGAGAGTCGTTTTTCTCGATACTACATTTTACGGCTTCGAGTTTCCAACGTGCATGACTCGGGTATGAAACTAGGTATGTGAACACTAAGCATATCATTGTGTAGGCAATGCTCTGCTCTATTATTTGGTACATTAATCACACATATTTTAGTCTGCTCCAATAGTCTGGTTTTCCCAGAGCCTGTCACATATATAGATTTAGCTATAGGCATAAAACAGTTATCCTATACAAAGTTCAACAATTATAATCTAGGCTGAGGAGTTGAAAATCTATATATAGCTGTGATGTACAAGCTTATTGCATGTATTGTGATTCTGTCTGCACTGTCACAAGAGTCAGTACAAGATGGCAACTGTCCTGACTGTCCTGACTGTCCAGTCTGTAGAGCACCCACTGCTGAGGCTTCAATTACAAGCACCTTTGCTGGCAGCTTCAGTAAAACCAGACGGAGAAGACAAGCCGCTACATATTCAGAGCCTGGTATGTGTATAAGATCTATTTCACTACATGCACATGTTTTCGGTGTCAGAGAATTGTGCTTGTGATAGTTCGCATGCATCATGGGTTTATGTTAATTATATAGCTAGTGTCATATTTGTATGCATGTGAGGTACATTGATAATTATAGTGCTATATAGATCTAGTGAAACAATGGAGTCTTTAGTCTACATTGTTAACGTTGCTCCTATAAAATAAAGCATTGCGAGTTTGTGCTTTGTAGAGGTTAACTGTCACACGGTGTTATTTCAAGGGTTTGATGTGATAAAAATTATGCTGACGTTTCTCACGTATATACAGTCACATTATAATTATAGCAGTGGCGTAGGAAGGGGGGCACCAAATCAAGGTTATCACAACAACTCTTGGTACAGAGTTCATGCCTTGCTCCTCCTGTTAGAGGCTGTGCAGTTCTTTTGGCATAATGAGTTGGCTAGCATTGAAATCATAGATTTATAACCCGATACACAATTTGCGCACGCTCGCAGTACATGTAAGCTGAAAGTTAAACGTTATAACGCGTTGCGTTAGCGTGTGCACGCGTTAACTTCTCGTTATTCACGCATTACGTGCATTACGTATTGTTAGGGCTTCGTTTGCAGACTGTGCATACCTGGAAATTAACGTTCTTATCAGTAAGATTTCCTGGTACTGCAAACCTAATTTATAGGTGTTAATTAAATAAACAGAACCCATAATGTTAAGGAAACTACAGGAGCTTTGTGCACATGTCATAATACAGCACACTACTAAACTAGTTCTCGTTTTCTTTGCCACTGGAGGAGTCTTTCCTTTGAAGGTAATTCAAAAGCCTTCCTCCCTCGTCGATTGCTCTAATACAATTTTTCTAGGCCATCTCTCTCTGCTCACTCCCCTCTAGAGGCCAATAGGTGAAGGCATTGGCCTTGATTAAAAGGAGCACTTCGGCATCAAGGGCCTTTTTCCCTCTCGTGCCACTGCAGTTACACTCCTTTCTCTGTTGAAGAGTGAAAAGCAACTCCGCCTGCTTCAAAGCGAAGTTTCGACGTGAGGGACAACGGATCTTCAGCGATAACAGCCTATCAGCTGAGAGAGGGCTCTGTTATAATGTGTTGTCTTCCGATCTCGGAATATCCTCTATATCAGATGGAACCAGAAATCTGTTGTGGTGGAGGTGATCCCACATTTATTGTAAAGTCGTCTCTCAACCGTAATCCAGTTGAATCGAGCACTCGTCAGTGAATAGCACATCCTTAAACTCCAGATCTTCGTCTTCAACTTGCCTCGCCTCCTGATTTTTGTCTGAAATCAATGCACAATATCGGGTTTTTTTGCAGACCCAGCCCAGCTCCCTCCTGGGTCTCTTGACAGTGCTGTGGCTAACTTTAACGGCCGGAAATCGATCTTGAAATAGAACGTATACTGTTTAGTTATACTCAGCTCATTGTTAACAGTCATACAGTCATCCAGAAACTTATAGTGTATGGGGGTGAGCTTCCTGAGCGGTCGAACAGTTCTGTTGTCAGCGACAGATCCCGTTCGTTTGTATTTTTTTATTAACAGACACAAAGACGTGCAGCTAACCGAAAACCCTTCGATAAACATAATTTCTTCTTCATTGTCTTTAAACCGTATACATGCAGCTTTCCACATAGCAATTATTATCCGTGATCGTGTGCTTATAGACATTCTCCCCATTATTAATGCTTATTAGAGAAAGGTAGGTGTACCTCAGTGAGTGGCATATAAGTTTTTACACACAGATTTTTTTTATTGTAACGCGGTAAGGTATGTTGTACATTCTCCTAGTATAATTATAAGCTATAGGTCAAAAAAGTACAACACTTGAGAAAGGGCAAATTTAGACTAGCCTCGAGACTAGCCGTTCGTTATCTGAAGGAACGCCTGGCAATGTAGAACTCGTTTAGCTGAGTCAGCGAGTGGTTAGGCTTGAGTAGCTGTGAACGTGATTGCGGTAACCGCAAACACAACAATACTATAGCTATAGCTGCACGTTACTGTAAGCATCATAACGTATTCACGGGCAAGTATACAGTTGTTGCCGGGTAATTACCGGTCCAAGAAATCGACCAATTATATAGACAAGTTGTACATCGGAACTTGACCAGGCGTTCTTTCAGATAACGAACGGCTGGTCTTGAGGCTAAATTTAGACAATGTTCATGGACTTTAATTAGGTAATTGCCCTCAGGTATATATGTATACTATAATAGCACATGTTCCCACTACATGTATGTAAACTCTTTAGTGGTGTCTAATTACTATGGAGGTGAAACACTTTCCAAGAAATGAGTACATGTACAATGAACCTATAATAGGTTCTGAGAAACGGTGGTATTCGTGAGTAAAAATTTCGTTTAGTCTCGTGGCTGCACGGCATTCCTACATTCCGATAAGCCACGCCTAAGTTAAAATTTCGTGGAAGTCAGCCTGCCCACGAAAATAACGAATTTTTTACCCCACGAAACTTACCCGCTATACGGTATATAGTACATGCATAGACCTTACAAAATACTAATTCATTCACTGCTTACACCATACAATGTTGCTATGCAAACAAATAGTACATTCACATTCACATGACTAAATAAAAAGTGAGCAATGGTGCATAACTTCTAGTATGGAGACTCATAGAACCGGGAGTAGAGAATGGTCTACCAACGCCTTATGCTGAGACTTGTGCTGTACGAAAAATTGTTACGCTAAAGAACTTACTAAAGCTCACTGCAGTATACCGGTTTTGACCATCAAGTGTCCGAACATATTTCTCTACTAGATAAGCACCAAACAATATTTTGTGATCTGTTACATGTAGTGTGGTACTTCGTACTGACAGTTTCTTCAGCCTGAAACTTCTTCAAACCTCACCATAATTACGTGAGTTCCATACCACCAAGGGCGTATACAGAGAAGAGGGCATGCAACTCACCCTATTCTCAGAATTATCCGACTTCATATTGAGCTATTTTTAGAACTGCCCACAAAAACTCCCACGCGTAACCTTTGACTGCACAAGGTAAATCAAAGTCTTTTTTTTATATACAGCGGTTTTCAGAGTTCTTGCATCTCCAATGTCTAGAGGGGAAGTCACTGGTCACGTGATATTCCCAAACATTTAAGGTTGGACAACATCACAGGAGCACAAAATTAATAATTATTGCTGAGTCAGGCAAGTTTTTTTACATGAGTTTTCAATATAAATTTTACAGACAAAGTTATTCGTTACTAGTTATTCAGAGAACTCTAAAATAAGCGTGTAGCTTCTCAGTATTATATAAGGAACTGGTTGAAGTGACTGCCCCGGCCTGCCTACTCATTTTGTGTTGCTGCAAGCTGATGAGTCATATAGTCTAGACAGTAGAATCTCTCTTAGCTCGAGACATCCAGTCCTGTGTTACTAATAGTAGCTCACAAAACTATTGGAAGTGCTTTCAATCTCAAGGATAGCTTCAGCGGTGATGCCAAAGGCTATTTCCAAGGTTGATTTTCTCCCAAATCATGTATTGGAAAAAAATCGGTTTAGAATGAGGCTAGAACTTCAATCTTGTTACGTAACGGTTCATGTGACAGGTACTTCCGCTCTAGGTACAGCGGTTTTCAGAGTTCTTGCATTTGCAATGTCTAGAGCGGAAGTACCTGTCACATGAACCGTTACGTAACAAGATTGAAGTTCTAGCCTCATTCTAAACCGATTTTTTTCCAATACATGATTTAGGAGAAAATCAACCTTTTGGAAATAGCCTTTGCAAGCCTTTTGCATCACCGCTGAAGCTATCTTTGAGATTGTAAGCAGTTCAAATAGTTTTGTGAGCTACTATTAGTAACACAAGACTGGATGTCTGGAGCTAAGAGAGATTCTACTGTCTGTATGACTCATCAGCTTGCAGCAACACAAAATGAGTAGTCAGGCCGGGGCAAGCCACTTCAACCAGTTCCTTATAATAGTTCCTTATAATACTGGAAAGCTACACTCCTATTTCAGACTTCTCTGAATAACTAGTAACGAGTAATTTTGTCTATAAAATTTATACTGAAAATTCAATGTAAAAAAATTGCCTGACTCAGCAATATTTGTGCTCCCCCGTGATGTTGTCCAACCGTAAATGTTTGGGAATATCACGTGACAAGTGACTTCCGCTCTAGACATTGGAGATGCAAGAACTCTGAAAACCGCTGTATATATCCTGTATCTGCATGTACTGGTAGCTCGCTAGCTCAATTGCAGCATAGTAAAACTAGTTCTCAGCAGCAGTATGGCTCGTACTAGCAGTGTCAAAGGCAAAGGCAAACCATTCAACAGTTGCAACTCCAAGAAGATAAAACCTAGGTACAATAAACCTGTCTTCCTGAGTCTCTGGTACTTCTTAACAATGCGCCTAGCACTTAATTTCCCGCTCGAAGGGGTTGTCTTGGACCTGGCTGGACTAGGACTGGTCATGACACTTCTCTAATTTAAAATAATACTTCACTAGATCTAGCTCCGAGGGGTCCGACACTCCGTGAAATCTTGTACACCTACTTTTGAAATCTTTTGAAATCTCATGAAATCCCGAAATCTTGAAATCTCTGAAATCTCTGAAATCCCACCTTTGACCTTATTTTCCGTAATCTTATTGTAATCTCAGTGTCATGTCTTGACTAGATGGGCGTGGCCTGCCTACAAAAAGGGGACGGGCACGCCCATCTATGCCTTGATTGCATCTGCTCACAGTGCAAGTGCTAGTGCAAGTGCTAGTGCATCCATGACCAAGGTGCATGACTAGTGCAAGTGTTGAATGACGGTAGAACTTTCAATCTTCAACCCCAGTGATGCTCTGTGAAATCTCTGAAATCTTTGAAATCTCTGAAATCTTTGTGAAATCTCTGAAATCTTTGTGAAATCTTGTACGCTAAAAATTACAGTGTCGGACCCCTCGGATCTAGCTCAGCTAGCTAGCAAAGGCAGCTCTGATGTACACGCCCATATATAATTATAACTCCGTAAATAACACCGCCCACTTGTTCACGTCCGTATACTGGATTCTATTTTTAGCATATCCGGTCTCTGATACGAAGTCAGATGAGTACATAGGGTACATAGTGAGTTGCATGCCCTCTTCTCTGTATACGCCCTTGATACCACCAAGAGTAGATAAAAGAATCTACTCTTGATACCACCTTATAGCAGGTACTTTTCGAGGATCTACTCAAAAAGTACCCGTTATACAATTTCTAGAAGCCATCATTGCTCAGGACTGCATGTTGTTTGCATAGCAACACTGTATGGTGATTTTGTGGTTTTGTGGTAATGCGGTGAGCTGATTTAGTATTATTTTTGCAATGTCTATGCCAACAGCTGTATGTACATGTCATGTGATGATTGATATCTCTATTTTCTACAGATTCCAATGCTCCTACAACACGAGGCAATGAATTTGCCCTTGCATTTATGAAAAATACTGTTGAAAGAGCTGAAATAACACTTTATATTACGACTGAACAAAATGTGTCTAATTTCACTATTGAAACAAAGTTTTCAGGCCTAATAGGATTCAACGAGACATCACCTGACAGTGGATTGTACTGTCGTACTGGCACAGCTCGGAGGGGGGAATACACTATCATTCAATTGCAAGCTGGTGGAGACTCTAATGGACTACTGCCAGATTTATCAGTACGGAGTGATGGTGATAGTGATACAAGTGATAGACAAAAGGGACTGAACTTAACTGCAGATAATCAGAACGATGAGCTCACAATATATGCTCTTAGCAGTGATGATAATATGACCTCCGCTGATGCTTTCATGGCTATTAACTGTGTCGCATTATTTCCAACAGCGACTAATTATCAGTATTTCGTATTCTCTTCGTATACATCTTTAAACAATGCTATTGGTACAAGCCAGTTTCTCGTAACACCTTGTCAGAATAACACAACTATTCATGTTAGACCATCACAACAGCACACTCATCCTTCCTGGGTGAATTCAACTGAAGAATTTACATTTACTGGTACAGAAACATCCTATCAGCGACCTTTCAATCGCTTTGACACTTTGATGCTTAGTAATCCGAATGATTTGACGGGAACTATCATTACATCCAACAAGCCATTGTCGGTTTTCAGTGGCACCTGTGGTACTAGTAATACTATGATTTATCTTGTGGAACAAGTTCCACCTCACCCAACGTACGGTGATCGTTTCCTTCTTGCCCCATTTGATTTGCAACCTAGAGTGTTGCCAAATTACTTGCCGATGAATATTGATATTTATCGAATAGGCTCTGTCAGTGATGAAGTATCTATACAAGTCAACTGCCCATGTGAGCCGATCCCTTTGTTCAGTAATAGAGTGCCCCTCTCAGGTTCTGGTAGCTCTTTTACTGCTATTATAAATCGAGGCCAATTCGTTGAATGTGCAGCACCAGTAAACAATCGTACGTTTTGCAGCATTGAGTCGACACGTCCAGTTACAGTTATGAGTTATCACTTTGGCTTATTTCAAAATCGTCAGAATCTGCAAGATACCTTGCTATCCTCTTGGTTGATGGTGTATACGCCACCTACTGAGTCCTATCTGACTCGGTACAGTCTTCCAAGTCTGCCAAATGATTTGTCCTTAAGCTATTTCCAGGAAAGTGAGCATGTGCTGATCACTCCGGGATTACTTGTCAACGGAAATGCATCGATAGTATCTGATTTGTATACTCCTATCAATTGCAGTGAATTATGTTCCGGACCATTCCTATGCGGACGAGGAGCTACTAGACTTATAGGCCTAAATGAAACAAATTCTGTTAAATCTTTACAATTTTCTGGTAACACACCATTCTGGGGATATGCATACGGTTTTTCTCCGGAACTTTCAATTGCTTACTCTCTACCGTTTGGGATGAGACCAATAGGATGTAAGTTCTATACCCAATAAATGTTAATTTACTTCACTTCTTTCCTACAGTGGCCTGGATTGAAGCTCAAAACATTACTGTTCTAGAAAATGTGGATCTTGCGGGAATGGAGTTCATGATAACGAGAGGAGACCGTTCGGTAATGACAAGAGCTTTTGCTGTCACTAGAAATTTAACTGCAACAGAAGGTAAGAACAGATGAGTATTTACGAACATGTTGTGTTAGGGAAATCACAGCTTTTATATTTCAAATGCATGTTAACTTACCTGCAGGAAATGACTTCAATTCAACTCAAGGCACTACTGACAGTAGTAACTTGGTATGGAGAGCTGGTAATTCAGCTCCCAATGTTCGATTCACCGTGCCCATAATTAATGATGACATTCCGGAACCAAATGAAGTATTAGAGATTGAAATTCGATGTGAAGATAATGGAAACTGCTATATACCACAACAAATTTACACCATCACCATTATAGACGATCAAGGTACGTACAATAGCCGTCATAGTTGTTTGGTTCTGTGTGCTTAAAATCATCATGCAGCTTGTTGACTTAAGTGTGTGATTGAAGCCAGTAATTGCATGGCTCAATAATGCCGATGAATAGATGTTCAGCAATCACTTTTTATTGAGGCCAGGCATGATTACAACCCAGATTTAAACACTACGCCCTCGGCATTGGTTGTTTATAAGCCATAATTATACTTCGGTGCACATGAGCAACTGAGGTATACGGTATAGTGTGCTTGTGTGCTTGTGTGTGTGTGCATGTGTGTGCATGTAGACTGCTACAGCTGCTCAAGGATGAATCAAGTGCAAGTAAGAGGCTTCTAGTCATGTTTTCTTGGATTTTAATTCGTGGATGTGCATCGACTTATGCCTAGTTTTGCTTACTTGGAATGCCATTGCAGCCTATTCAGAGGAGCACGTAGCCAAACTTGTTTAATGAGTGTTGCTACTCTACTTAGTAGTTAGCTCTGCACTAGAACGCTAGCTATTGGTAGTTGCAAGAGTGATAAGAGAGCTAGTCTCGCGGACCCAAACCCTGAATAAGGGTCTGGCCAATTTCACCGTACAGAGTTGTGTTGACCGCGCCACAAATATCGTGGCGCTCTAAGTGGCTGATAAGTGTTTGTAGTACGTTGTGAAACTGCACAGCTGCACTGCTAGCTAAAATAGATTTGATTATGTGGTTTCACACATGCGTCCTCCAACCACTAACCACTTATCAATGCAAACAGCCACTTAGACCGCTGCACAAGTTAAAGTCTGTAGCTCATGTGTAATTTGCCAGACGATAATAATTATATCGGCTGGTCCACGAGACTACTATAAGAGAGCTGCAAGGCTCTGCTGATGGCAGCCATTAATTTTAGACTTGAACTTTTGGCATCGATCGTTTTTAACAACAATCATGGTCAATCATTACCCAGCAAATTAATTAATGCGATGTTCATCATGACTGTGTATAAAAGCTATTAGTAGCTTTAGCTTTGGCATCTCCACCGAGGCATCAGCACCCTCGGTGCTTTCATTACGAACATGTACTACCTTATTTTGACAAATGAAACTTGATCATCATTTTAGCCGTTTGTCGTGACTTGCGTCAAATTGAAATTGAGAACGGTGATTCGAATTATAGCATGGAGGGACGGATTTTTGGTAGCTTTAGATATAGACCGAATGGAACTGTTGCAATGTACACTTGTAACGATGGATTCAAGCTGGATGGAAATGTCAATAGGACATGTGACACTGGAAATTGGACGGGCACGGTACCTGTGTGCGTAGAAGGTATATATATAAGGACTGAGTATTATGCATGCATGATACTTTATATCCCGTTGCTACGTTGTTGCCAAGTGCAATATAAAGCATATTGCACTGCTGAAAGTCATATTGCACTGACCGCAAAGTCATATTGCACTGACCGCAAAACGCCCCTCTGGCAATTAGACAGACAATTAAATTAAAATTAAATTAATATGCATGAGAAATAACAAGTATCAAAGTATGTCCAGCCATGCAGGAATGAATGTTCAGCACTGCTGGAGTTTCTTCTTGCAACCATGCAGGTTTTAAAATTGTCCAAGATTCATTTTGTGGAAGATTCTGTGTTCCTAGATCGACCTAGTCCTCGACATCGTGATGCATGTCAATTCTGCTTCACCGTAGCACTAGAAGTGGCTCTTTTTGCTGGGGGCATGAGCTGTTTTGCAGCAGTGTAGAAGCGAGCTTTCTTGGCTTGGTTATGAGCGTAGACCAGCAGCTAATACCATGTATTCACTGAGTAGTGGGGTGGGGCTGTTTCTTTGCAGCAGTAAGTGGGGCGGCGCTGTTTTGCAGCACCAGAAGTGGGGTGGGGCTGTTTTGCAGATTTCAGTTGAAACTCCAACAATTTTGTGTCAAGCCATTTGTCGGTCATGCCAATCTTATACGCTGCAGATACTGGCGTCTAGAAGAGAGAAGAGATGGAGCTGTGTCTAGAGTTGTCTCTGTCTTTTTTTGTGCTGTTTATATTGTGTTACTAGGACAGTGTTATGTTGCTATGCCCTCGGGATATAAACTAGTTATAACACGTGAACTCGGGCTGCATGGCATATATTGCACTCAGCCCTCGGGGCTGGCGCCCTCGTGCTTCAGTGCAATATGTGATGCAATTTGAGAAAACAGACCACTTGGCTTGGTCTAAAAAAGTTGAGATCTCTATGCATACTGATAGAGCAGAGAAATGCCTACACAATGCTATGCTTAGTCTGTACATACCTCATTCTATGACTAAGTTATAATCGTTTGAAGTTGGTTGCTATGAAATTGCATTATTGAAAAAACGCCATTCAAAGATGCCCTACTCCATTAGTAAGCCTATGTTTTGCGTTTTTTGACGAAGCACTGAGGTGAAAATAATTGGATTTAGAGCACCAGACTTCACATAGAGATAGTAGAAAGGCTATAGATACTTGTAAGCTTATAAAACTAAATTCATCACTTTGCACTAAAGGTCACAAATTTGCCTCTAGCTCAAATTGAAAATCTAAGCGAAGTGGTCTGTTTTCTCAGATTGCATCACATATATTCCATACATCCCTTGTGCCCGTGTTATAACTATAACATAATTATTATGTGCAGTCAGTAAAAATTGTGTACTCAGTAAAAATACTTGCGAGCATAAATTGAAGGATTTTGGGGTTTGCTCTGAGAGCATTATCCATGCGATTAGCATTCCTCTATATTGACAGTATCAGAAACTGAAATGTTTTTGAAAGTAAGCGCTGAGTATGCATAATTATGTGTGTGTAGTAGTAAAATAAATGCAGCATAAATTGAAGGATTTGACTAATTTTGCTCCGAGAAGATACTTATTATGTATGCAATTAACATTCCGAAATATTGTTTATTTTTTGCTAGCCCTTTGCCCTACCCTGTCTCAAATTGACAACGGTACTTTGATATTCAATTCGGATTCCCCGGATGGCTCTAGAACGAATGGAACTGTTGCACTTTACTCTTGTAGCGATGGGTTCATGCTGGATGGATTGGACAATAGGACATGTTTCAATGGAGTTTGGAACGGCGAGGAGGACCCTATGTGCATAGCAAGTAAGCCATGGGTACATGTATATATGGTACTGCATGTGTAGTCCATGCATGCATTGTAGCAGATGTAAACATTATCGGGCACATGTAGTAGCAGTACGTAGCCTTAACCTACATGACTCAAAATGACTATTAATTAGACTGTATTCATTATCTCTCTACAAAAGACAGTGTTTTCATAATTATAGAGTATATATATATAGTGCTGTCAAGTTGTGGGTATACAATATCTAGTTTCTATAATTATACATTATAATGACATGAAATTGTTTATTTTGTAGTCTTTTGCTCTAACTTGTCTCAATTTGACAACGGTACTTTGATACGGTACGATATGGAGCTGTTGAATGGCACTAGACCAAATGGAACTGTTGCAAGGTACACTTGCATGGATATGGATAGATTCATGCTGGTTGGAGATGCCAATAGGACATGTGACACTGGAAATTGGACAGGCACGGCACCTGTGTGCATAAAAAGTAAGTTGATGTAGTCCAGTAGAATATCAGATGGCAACATTATCAGGTATAGTACTGATTCAAACTGACTGTGGACACTGGGCACCCTTGAGACAGTGCAGCTTGGCCAGAATAGCGAGGTGGCCGCATTTCAAAAATAGCCGCGGCTAAAAATGACCCTACCTCGACTAATTTTGCGATTATGCCTCGAGAAAAATGAATCATTATGCTCTCTATTTAAATTTAATCCATTTTTATCTGCCAAACCATACCCAAAACGTCATATCTGGCAGTAATAAACGTACTATAGGGATAGTTTTGCTCTAAACTAGCAATCCGTGCCAAACTAAATGGCCTTTATATCGAGTACTCTAGAGACTGGAATAGCGAGATTCTACTGTATTGGAGCACTAAACTTAGTATCTTGCAAAAGACAGTGTTTTTATAAAATATTACTTCAGGTTTTCGGCATTCTCTCACTACAAAATTAACGAATATTAGCGATTTCAATGTGAATTATAAAAACTTTTATTTTTGTAGCATTTTGCCCTGACGACTTGCCTGAAGACATTGACAATGGTGCTTTGCAGGGGTACGAACCGGGTCCTTTAAATGGCACTAGACTGAATGGAACTGTTGCAACGTACACTTGTAACTTTGGATATAGCCTGTTAGGAGATGTCACTAGGACATGTGACACTGGAAATTGGACGAGCAATGCACCATTGTGCACACTAAGTAAGTCGAGTATGTGCACACATACATGGAATCATGCAGATGTTTAACATTGTCGGCTAGTAGTCTGGTCAACATACAATATGGAAACTGTATTAACTCTACAAAGAATAATGCTTTCACAGCTAGAGTATTATAATGCAGGTTTTGATCACTATTTCTTGAATGTTTTCAAATGGTTTGTTTTTCAGACGTTCCCACTATAATGTGTATATTTTCTCATTGTTGACATTCGTAGTTACCTGCATGATCATTTCCTCCCATGTTTAGGCTTGGGTTCGATAATTGCGATCTACAGTGTGAGTGTTCTTACTTGTCTGGTGATAAGTTGCAGTCCCTGTATATGTGTTTGTGTATGTTACGCAAGGTTAAGACGCTACAAAAAAAAGAGGCCGAGAGTGTCTACTATAAGGTGAGGACTTTATGATGGTTGAGCTGCTAGTGCCTCAACAGTCTCTGCAGTACGTATTTGAAGATGCTGTAGATATAATTATCGTATGTGTTAATTGTATAATTATTGTACGTGTTGAGTTGATAAATCTCTCTCTCTCTTATAGAATACGGAAGCTATCTGATCGGAGCAATCTTATGGGTAAGCACTATAATAATTATACCGTGCATACAAATTTCAACACATTTTGCAGATTATCAAATGCGAGAGATTGTAAAGTATGTTCCAGAATCAATGAGAATTCCCAGCTCCAATCTCAAACTGCACGATGCAGTCGGTCAAGGTGACTTAATAAATTACTTCCAAGTATATAGCAGTTTAATTACGTTGGTTTGTTCCAACTATTCCAGGAGCCTTTGGGATTGTGTACAAAGGACTACTAATGGACTGGAACAATGTTTCTATTAGGGGTGTGGCTTTGAAGACACTGAAAGGTAACACTTTCATTACCAAAAAGAAATATTATACCTTTGGAATTCCATTAGTTCTATCTCGGTTAATTCCTTATTGGGTGAATGAGGTACACACAAGTTGTCAGTTTTCCTATAGTGATTATACCTTTCTCTCCAGGTCTGTTCACTCTGAGTGACGTACAGAGCATGGTGAGTGAGATCACTAAGATGCAAGAGTTCCACCACCCTCACGTTATGTCCCTGATTGGGGTGTGTCTCGACGCTGGACCCGGTGTTTCCATGGTGATGCCGTATATGACCAATGGGAGTCTACTAGACTACTTGAAGAAAGAGAGGTCAACCCTAGAGTTGGCCAAGGGAGAGGATTCTGAAAAGGCAATCAATTTGATTTCCATGCCAAAAACAAAATTCAGGCCAATGAAGTGTTGCACATGCATGCAGTTGAAACCTGTTTATAATCATTGTTATATAATACAGCCATGTTAATAACTTATAGGCCCCAATAATTATAGCATGTGTTTGGACCTGCATGTGTTAACTTTCCACCTCTTTATTACAGCCACTATATAGCTGTTGGTCTGCCCAAGAGATACCGCTATTCTCTGTATATAATTATACTGTTTTGTGTTTCGCTATTTCGGTATAGCTGCATGCATGCATGGATCGATAACTTGAGTTTACAACTGTAGTTCTTTGAACGGCCTATCGAATGGAATTTACAATACAATAGTGCCAAGTTATCTCGTATACCTTTGTATACATAGGTGTTAGCTGCGAGGAAGCTGTTGTTGAAGATGTGTCATCAGATAGCTCTTGGAATGGTATATCTTGCTCAACACAAGTTCATCCATCGAGACCTGGCTGCCAGGAACTGCATGTAAGCCAGTAAATTGGTTTGTCTGGTCTTACGTGCTGAATGCGTGCATTCAGCAAATGTTCATTGCTCATACATTCTCGTACGTAGGTAAATTAATGACTTGCTCTTACTGGTGTTAATCATAACGTATGTAGGTTGGACTCTAACGGTGACCTCAAAGTTGGTGATTTTGGTCTGGCCGAGGATACGTATGCGCAAGGATACTTTAGACAGAATGAAGCTGAGGGAGTCAAACTGCCGTACAAATGGATGGCAATGGAGAGTCTAAATGATGCTATCTTCTGCGAGAAGACAGACGTGGTATGTTGCTATTAGTACATTGCTCTGAACAGGTAACATTTTGTTGCTCTATAGATTTCAGTTTGTGCTCTTGAATTGAATCGATATTACGACTGGTGACATACTGTTTTGCGGGTATTAATTTCGGCTAATACTTTCTAATGAGAGTAAAATCACACTCGCAGATAATTGAAAAATGCAATGAATCTTTAAAACCACTTGCAAGTAATTATAAACGCTATGCATTTCGCAACTTGAGCAGAATTTGGAAAAGATATTGTGCTTTCAAAGTGTTATAAATTTTGTTTGACATTACGACTATAATTATAAGCCTTGTCCATTATCTTACCAATAATGCAGTGGTCATATGGTGTGACTGTGTGGGAGGTCTTCAGTAGTGGCCGGACCCCCTACCCTGGAGTGGACCCAATGTCCCTAGTGGCTCTACTCAGAGAGGGCAAGAGATTGGAACCTCCCCAGAATATTGCCTGCTCCACAGAGATGTAAACACATGCACATTAAACGGCAAACTCATTTATTATACACTTACAAAAACTACAGTGTCTCGCTGATGACCAGATGTTGGTACGAAGATTATGAGGAGAGGCCATGCTTCGATGAGCTAGCAGCCGAGTTAGAGAAAGTTCTGAGCACCATGGTGGGCTACGTGGAACTGAACATGGAGCTAGTCGCCATCACTGAGGATGAACACAGTAAGCAACAAGATGCTCATAGAGCATTCACCCCGTGCAGGGGCGGATCCAGGTATCTTGATAGGGTGGAGCTAAGAAGTCACCAAAATATTTACTAAAAAAAAGCCGCCTTAACTATTCTGCAGCAAATCACAATGTTTTTCCTCATTAATAATAATTGTTCATGCTCAGTAATAAACTGGGTGTGGCCATGATAATGTAACCGTAGCTACGTGCTATCCAGTGCGTTAATACTAGCTATACTCTAATAGTTCTATAGGAAACATCGTATTGAATGCACTTCTGCATCGTTGTGTTTTATAGACACTTCAAGCAGATACTGTTTTCAATTTGTCTTAGAGTCAGCTCCTGATTGTTTGTGTTAATGAGCGTATTATGTTTTATGTAATGATCTCTTATTTTGTTTCTCTGCAGAATATGATCACGTCCTCTCGCCCGAAGAACAGAGGAAAATTGCAGAGACCGCTACTGAAGAAGTTGTCATAGAAAAAAATGCTGCGTACGGGTTAAGATCTGAAGACCAGTTACAAGCTAGACAATTAACCATGGAGACCAAGCTTGCGTACGAGCTAAGAAGGGAAAGCGAACTACCGAAAAATCCCGCTGAACAAGTTACTGAATCAGATGACTATTTCAACAGTGACCCACACTCTCCACTGCTAGAGCCCGTCGACACCACAGGATATGCTAGCGTACCGCACAGACGATCGTCATCTTCATCATTCAGTTAGCTAGGGTTTTATTTTATAAGCAAACTTCCTAAGCTTACCCTGTCAACTTTATAGTCTATAGTTGGTCCTATAGATTTACTCATTGCAGTGTGCTGAGTGTGCTAAGTGTAAAATTGTATAATTCTCCCTCAAATTAATTTTTGTAAGTGTTTTATTGCCACTGATTTATTTCCAGCCCCACCCCTCTTTTTGCACGCATGCGCGTTGGCTTACACACGTGGTTGTTATAATTCTACAATGTAAGAGGAGACTGGAGAGGCTAATTTTAGTCATCAATGTCGGTTATGGCGACTGCTGGCGAAGACAGAAACAGTGCCAGTGTATGGAACGCTGTTTGCGACAAAATTCAGACAGAATTAATTGGCGTGTGCATCCAAAATAAAATCGATTTTTGAAGATCGATTTCTAATAATCGATTTTTGGCAGTTGATATTCGATTTACACGTGAACGATCTTTGACAAATTCGATTATTGATATATCTGCTAATGGACTTTGATAAACGAAATTCGATTTTTGCTAATCGATTTTTAGACTATGAAAATCGATTTATGAAAATCGATTATTGAAATTCAATAATTGATTTTTGATAATCGATTTTTGAAAATCGATTACAAAAATCGCAATTGATTGATACTAGCCTCGAATCCAGGCCGATTAAAATGGATTCAAGGCTACAGTTAGGCCGCCCTTGAAACTCAGAACATGCACAAACTCCTTCTCCGCGGCCTGGAATCAAAGCTTGGCTTGGTTAGCTATCTCACATGATAGACTATAACGCAAAAGCGAAACATTATTGTTTTTTGGAACCATTAAAAAGAAGGGCCATAAGTCACAGTAAAAATCATTAATTTTAGAACTGTTCAGTTGATGCTTATGGAGCGCCAAAGTGGACAAAAATATCGACAATTGATAGGCCAAGATCGTGAGTACATAAATCGATCCAAAAGTGGGCGCGGTCATACATTTTTGATGATCGAAAAATATCGACAATGGATAGGCCAAGATCGTTAGTACATAATCGATCCAAAAGTGGGCGCGGTCATACATATTTGATGATCGAAAAATATCGACGATGGATAGGCCAAGATCGTTAGTACATAATAATCGATCCAAAAGTGGGCGCGGCCATACATTTTTGCTGCGGTGGCGCTGGGGTGATTATTACTGGCGCATGCGTGTTAGCAAATGACCACGTGTTGTGTAGCAAGTAATATGGAGGACAAGGTCAAGCAGGCTATTAAGCTTCTCGCATCTATTGCTGAGAGCTCGGCTGAGAGCTCGGCTGAGAGCACTACACCCAGTACATCCACTTCATTGTCAACGCCTTCACAGCATGGTAAGTGTTAAGTGCAGCTAGCTAGCTTGAGTTTATGGAGTTCTCTGTAGATCTTTTGTACTCTGTACTATACTAAGCTATAAGTACGTACGTGCTAACATGGTGCTAATTATAAGGCACATCTTTATTGAGCTAGAGTGATGTGTGATTGTGTGAAAATAAGTATCACATTAATACCATATAAGCATTTTTTAAAGCGCCCCTCTAAAGATGCGCCATGAAGCCTCCAAAATAATTTTTGAAACTCCTAATGGAGCTCCACCACGTGTGAGTAATTATTTTTTGACGGTGCATTGGTAAATAGAGGTAAAATGAGCAAGCCAATCACAGAATTCTTCCTTCCACATTTGGGCCACACAGTGCCTCTTTAACGTGTGCAACGTACGCACAGGCCTGTTGGAAGAACAAGAAAACTGCTGCAGGTGCCATGCACATGCACAGTCCATTTGCAAAGCTGTTTTTTTACCTCCAATTAGAAGGCGCTCTTCTAAAGACTCGAAACTAATTTTCCAACCTCATAATAGAGCCACCTTTACCAGCGTAATTATTTTAATGTGGCGCCATAAAAAGAGCTTATACGGTATGGCCATTGGACAAATAAATTTTGGTATAATCAAGAGTAGAATAAATTGAGAGTGGTGCTATATAATTAGTGCATACACAATCTTACTAATAATGATCCATTAGGTGTGAGGCATGGTGCCAGTGGGTCATGCAGCAGAGCCGTAGAAGCCCTTCGTTCCGTTAGGGAACGACTCCAAGAAGGAACGTCTTCCAGGGAACGACTCCAAGGGGGAACATCCGAGCAGAAGGCAAACTTTGCCCCATATGAGAGAAAGAGTTCAACGAAACACAAGAGTTGGACTGTGAAGTTAGTCTGTCTCAGCAGTACAGAAGCAAAAAAAGTACCCTGCAGTGTGTATGACCGAAATGTGCTTGTCAGTGCTGGGTTAGGAGAAAAAAAGACAGTAATCCCAGACATAGAATGCTCTGCAAAGGACTTCAACGAAATCATAATCTCATCATTCTCCAAGTTGAATGGGTGTGGAGGGTTCGAGCTGCTTCGATGTGTTCCAAATACTAAAGATCTGGAATTAATTTCACCAGTAATTGCAGCATCTCCCAAGGTACTAAAGAGCGTCATTGGCAATGGCCGGGTATTCATCCGACCCATTCAAAAAAGCTTAGATGTCAATCCTATAGCAGGAAACTCTAATGAGGTAAAATACAGAACATGCACCTTCAGCTAGTTGGCTACATGTATAATTATCTATCTCTAATAGCTAAAGGAGAAGTGTTTACACTGTGACATTAAAGTGCCAGTGGTTGACCTACGTGCTCACGTTAACATTTGCAAGTGGAAGAAGTCAAGGTACTTGCCATTAATCAATTATAATTATGTATAATTATACTGTAATTAGTCTGAGCCGTGGACTCGAATCAGACAGTGATTCAGACGACTTTGAAGACCCTGTTCCACCAAGAAGGCCTCCTTTGAGGTTGATACTTTACAAAAATTAATGATGATTTAACAATGTCATTAATTGCTTTACAGCTTGAAACGAGAACTTCATTGGGATAGTGATGACACTTCCCCCCCACCGAAGAAGCCAACATCAGAGCCCCTTATTTCAATTTCTTCTGAGTCTGACAATGATGTAAGTGGGAAGTGTATACATTTACTAGATTTTTGATGATATCTTTTACTACAGGTTGAACAAACCGAGCAAGAGATGATAGACCGTGCAATTTCTCTCTCTAAGAACAACAGGTAATTTACGCAAGTTGGTTGTAGTTGAGATTAAATGAATGCCCTATTCAGTTCTGAATCAATTGCAACAATAGCAGACCTTCTGAAGTCTCTCTCCAAGTATGTGACAGGTGAAGAAGTGACTGTAACTGTGAGACGGGAAAATGTTCTCGACGATGCTTTACGCACCGTTAGGCGTGGTTCTTTTCCAATCGACCACACTATCATTGTAAGAAGGTACTTTACATTGGCCACTATAATTGATTGCATGTGTTACTGTAATATAGGTGGAGTTTCTTGGGGAGGCAGGTGAAGATGGGGGTGGTTTAAAACGGGAGTTTTGGTGTCTCCTGTTTAAGCAAGTGAAGTCATCTTTGTTTGAGGGGGTTGGAGATCGCCTGGTGCCAAGGCATGATGTTGTTGCACTGCAGGTTCACTATTCTTATGTATAGATTTGCCTCCATTATAATTATGCTATTCTAGAACAAGAAATTTGAACATGTTGGCAATTTGATTGCTATGGGGTTACTCCAAGGCAGCAGTGGTGTTCCATTCATTGCACCTCCGATATAAGAGTACTTATGTGGCGTGAGTGCAGAATCGGTGAATGTCAGTGTGGAGGATGTTCCGGCTTACGAAGTCAAGGAATATATCTCTCAGGTGAACACCTTATCATTATTAAAAAATAATGTATAACTGCATGATTTCTTTTTAAGATCGAGGCAGCTGAATGTAATGAAAGCCTTAGACAGACTTGTCAGAGTGATATCGACACTGCACTTGAAGCTGGGTACACCAAACCCATTGCTTCCATCACCATGTCAGAGAAACCTGGGCTTGTAAAAGCACTATTGCTCCACTTCGTTGTGTACCGAAACAAAGCAGTTCTGGACCAGTTGCGAGCTGGGCTCAACATTCTAGGGATGAGGGAGGCCATGTCCAAGTACAGTGAGATTCTAAAACCATTCTTTGTTGAAGGAATGCAACCACCTCTTTCAGCAAGTAGGTTGGCATCCCTCTTAATTTGTTTGTTACCTCCATTTTATTTTGTTCAGATATGATTAGGTCTCTGATAGGTGACGTGCATTTTTCAGAATCTGGAACTTCTGAATTAGTCAAAGAGAAAGCGTCGTATATGCTTTTTTTGGATATGTTGCATAACATACAAGGTAATAGGTAATTAGATTAAAAATCATGCTACACTAAACGGCTTCCCCCCGATTTATGCAGATGGAGGCAGCGAGTCAGGGTTGAGCCTATGTCAGGTTCTAAACTTCTTCACTGGCAGTGACTACCCACCTGTTTTGGGCTTTGATAGTCGAAACCCTGTGAGTATTCACTTCAGCTCCACTTCAAACTATCCCTTGGCCTCAACATGTGCATTGCAATTAACATTGCCAACCAAGTTTCATGATGATGAACTCCGGTTTAAAGAAAACATGGAGTATGGAATACTAAACCATGGAGGTTTTGGAATGTGCTAACACTAACATTCGTGTATTTTTCAGATATAATCAGCTATCAGTGTTTTTTCGATTCACATTCATTACTACCATGACAGTTTAATGTTGGCATCACATATGTAATCACTTTTGTGCCTCATCACTTTCGTCAAATATATGGTATATACCTTATATGATTGATTCTAATAACAAGTTAACAAAATTAATTTATTCAACATCACATGACAAAACAAATATAAACACTAAAACACTAGCTATATATAAATTAATTAATATGTAGCCAAAATTAATTTATTCAGCATCACATGACAAAACAAATATAAACACTAAAACACTAGCTATATATAAATTAATTACAGTCACTGACATGCTTCAACATAAGCCCGAGTGATAATATACAAAGATATCCCAAGATCATCACAGGTTTCAAGAGGATCAACAGCATGTGCTAGCTCAATGTGCTGCTCTCTACTTATGCAATTCCTAGTCTCAGGAATAGTGACACGATCAAGATCATCAGACACAGTGACGGGACCTTCCCAGTCAATTCCAAAATATTCCTACAATAAATCACATTGTGATAACACTGAAGAAAACATTAATAACTAACACTCTAACACCCAAAACAATTACATTGTACTCTTACCAATGTATCACTTGCAACACCTTGTATAGCAGCAGCATCACCTGACCCTTGTAACAATCCTTTCGTCCACAACTGGTATGGAGTCTGATTCTTCTCAGTTCTTAAACGATGATGAGCATACGATTGGCGAAATTCATCCAAATGGCTGTTGATTCGGGGGATATATATGTAATGCAAGGAAAACAGGTCTGTATTGCACAGAGGGTCCAACAATCCATCTTCTTGTAAGGAGGAGAACACCTCGTAGTAGAGTGATATGCATCCTGTGAATAGGTCCCTCCACAACCTCTCAATTCGTTGATTGTGGACACTCCGTCCTGTAATAAAACTTTTACGTCCGGGCCCACGTTCTGGATGATCAAGCATAAACTGAGACACCAGCACATTTTCTCCTCCCTTGTCACTTCGGACTCTAGAGGGTAGACCATACTCATGAACTGCACTCAAAAAACTGTCTAAAACTGTCTCTGCCCTGTTGTTTGTGGAAGCTTTCATATATACAGGGAGTCGGGAGTAGCCGTCAATGCCTCCATGTATGACAATACGCCATTTAATGAGCCTATGATAACCGTCTATGTGCCAGAGGCTGTTTGGCATGCATACATTATATTTTCGCCGGTGGAGAACTTGCCGGAAGCGTGAAGCCACACCAATGGGATCAATTCTCTTCAGACTTTCCCTGACTCTTGCGCGCTGGATCCGAATACCTATACTCCACAAAAAGCCACTTAGTGATCGTTCTCCAGAATTAGGATGCGTCCTGATAAAATTTGTTGTAATATCATCAAGCTCAGAGTCGCTCAACCCTGAGAATGTTATCTCATCTTGCATTCCGTATTGAACTATTCTTCTCCTTATTGTACGAGATGAAACGCCTAACATTTTCCCAATGGCTGTAGTTGAAAAATGAGCTTTTAGCAGCAAAATAAGGCTTTCTTCACTAATTGGTATTTGTGGTCGTCCCCTAATGTGACAACGGTGTTCATCATCAATCACCTCATTAATACACACAACTATGTTTCTCACATGTTCAACTAATATTTCTCCACTTCCAAAAGGTAACAAATCTTCAGCACTCAGAATATCTCCAAGGACCATCTCAGCAGTACAAAGTGCATCTTCGACAACAGTTAAATCACCTTCAAGTATCATCATGTTTGTTCTCGTAATAGTATCTTCAGCCTCAAGCAAGAAGTCAATCATCTCAGAAGCTGACATTCTAAGGAAAGAAATCGCCATGTGAGGAAAATGGTACCTAACAGTGAGGGTGTGTCTTTATAGACTTATTTGTGCACTTGTAAAAGTAATGCCCCACCTCCCCCAGGTGGGGATTAGTTGGGGATTAGACTTGAAGTTGCTCCCCTACCTCAGAGGAGGTCTGACATGCACGAATCACTACAAGTTCAGTACATTGATATCATTGCGGTCACGTGATAATGTCCAGGCCAAATGCACTGAACTTGTAATGCACTGAACTTGTAGTGATTCGTGCACGCATGTCGGACCTCCTCTGTCCCTACCTAGGGGACTTAGACAGATCACCTGATGCATGCATTGGGTCAAAAGATCACATGCCATACTCATCCTTCCAACACATGCTGAGTACAGTGAGAGCAGTTTATTAATCCTAAGCAATCTCTGCCTTTTTGCTTTATAAGAGTATAGCTGTCAATATTTATATAGTGATTCTGTATTTGTTATCTTCTCGCTATACGTAGTGATAGGTCTATTCCCCACATAACCCCCATGTTGTACTAGGGGGATTAAACCAAATAACATGCCCAAAGGTAGGGGTATTATATCATGTGATTGGTCTAATCCCCACCCCCGGTAGGGGAGGGGGAATTAGATTGACAAGTTCATTAGCCTTCATTACATTGTAAAGCATTACAAAGTTTAATATTCTAGGTAGGTATATGCATACAATAGCTCACGTCCAGTTTGGGGAGGGACGTCCTTTCCCCACAATATAAAT